>NW_028141373.1:0-60910 GCF_030444845.1 Prenolepis imparis | reverse complement strand
AACTTTATAGGTGGCCTTCAGACCGGTAATGGAGGAAGTGGCTCGTAGAGGACATGAGTTGACAGTTTTTACGCCGGCTCCCATGAACAATTCGTCTCTTCAGAATTACACCGAAGTAAAGTTGAATTATTCCTCTTACAAAGTGAACGAGAACGTGGACGTATTTGCGTATACTAAATTAGGGATATGGCCGATTCTGAATCATTTCTATCAACGTAATGAAGAAATGACCGATAGTGCACTATCCAATCCAGTCATGCAACAGCTAATATCATCCAACTACACCGGAAAGTTTGACTTGATCATAGTCGAATCTCTGGTTTACGACGCATTTTATGCGCTATCGCACCGCTTCAACGCATCGTTGATTGGAATCACGTCGGTACCGCTTATGGCTATTCATCATTACACATTCGGTAAGCGGAATGTTTAATATTCGTGCATATGTGTGTACAATTATGTCACCAATTGTAATTGTGTTTCTCGCAGGAAATCCCATATCGTGGGCTTATTTGCCGGATTTATTAGCGAATGATTTGGATGAAGATATGAATTTGATAGATCGTTTCTTCAACGCGTACTACAGCATTCGTCAATTATGCTGGTATCGATATGAGATTATCCCCGTGCAACAGAAGATGATCAGGAAACATTTTGGGGACACCGTGCCGCCCGCTCATCAGCTTGCCTCAAATATGGCATTATTGTTAGCGAATTATCATCCATTTCATCATCCAAACGCATACGTTCCCGGAATCATTCCCATAAGAGGATCTCGTCAAATCACTCAGAAGAACCATAGTCTACCACAGGTGCGTATAAGAGCAATGTAAACCGTAAACAGAAAATGTCGTTGCAACATCTGCTAATATTAAGCTGCAACATCTTAAAACGTTTGGCACGAAAACATACTACGCATACAAATATACATATACGTACACAAAGTTTCCATTGTTGTAACATTTTTGTTGCAAAATGTTTCTAATATATAATATGATACAGATACTGCTTTTATCTCAATGTTGCAACATAAAATTAAAAAGTAAAATTAATTAAAGCAGAACGTGTGCATTTTTGTAGGACCTTCAGAAAGAATTGGATGACGCGAAGGAAGGATTTATATATTTCAGTTTAGGCTCCAATATAAGAGGTAATTTTCTATCTATCGAAAGACGTGACATGTTTCGTACAGTTTTCGAAAAATTACCCTACAAAATAGTGTGGAAGTTTGAGTCCGATTTCCCGAATAAACCAAACAATGTTATTATGAGGAAGTGGTTGCGGCAGCATGAAATTCTAGGTTTGTAGTTTTTATTGCATGAAATCTCTATATGGAATATTGATAAATAGATTAAAATGGCTAATTTTTCTTTAAGATATCTAAGAAATAAATTTACAAAAATAAATGACACATGAAAAAAGATAAAAATGTATGTAATACCGTCGAAAATTATCGATTATATAAAAGTTATCTGTTTATTTTATTAGCACATCCAAACATACGGCTTTTCATGTATCAAGGAGGCTTACAGAGTACCGAAGAAACAATAGAAAATGGAGTACCTGTAATTGGCTTCCCCGTTATTGCCGATCAACACTATAACGTAAAGCAACTGGTAAATCATGGTTCGGGAAAAAGCTTCAGCATCACCGACGTGACCGAAGACGAGCTCAAAGAGGCTATATATGAGATCATTACGAAATCTAGGTAATTTCTTTGTTTTTTTTATTATCAGCCGTGGATCCGTCTTTTAAAAAATATGCACATATCCTATAGTTATCAATATCTCGAAATTTTTTTTTACTTTTGATCTCAATTTTCAATCTAACTTTTATTTGTTATTTTAAGCAGTTAGATCATTTTTGAAATATTTAACCTACAATTTTCAAAAGCATTTCTTTTAAATCTCTAAGTGAAAAACTGTTCGTTTACTGTCAGGGCACAAAATAGGAACTCAATTTCTCTATTAAAGCTCGAAATTTTCTAGAACCTATAAACATAAACGAATTGAGAAATAGAAAGCAAATTTTTCGAAAATAGAAGCAAATTTTGAGATGTTTGAGCAATTAATTTATTTGTGCTATCTCTCTACTTTTAGTTACAAGAAAAATATGCTGAAGTTGCGCGACTTACTGCATGATGTGCCGTACGATCCATTGAACAATGCCATTTGGTGGATCGAGCACGTCATACGTCATAAAGGAGCACAGCACCTTCGGAACAAATCGCGAGATATGCCCTGGTACAAGAGTCAACTATGGGACATAATAGGACTTATATTAATATTACTTCTTTTCGTTACGTATATATTATATTACGTAGCATGTATTATTTATCATTACTTTATATTAATTATCTGTTCCATCGGCAAACGCGTAATTGCACGTATCAAACCAGTGTCCAGCGCGAAGAAGCAACATTGATAACATTAAATAAAGATGATCTAAAACAACATTTTTACTATAAATTATTTATAAAAGAAAATATATATATAAAGTTACTACGAATTCTTATATATGTATATGTATTGTCATTTTTACGTCCCAGATTACCTTACATCTTGCATAGCACTTGCGTGATGAAAAATAAGTGGATGATAACAAAATATAAAACATAATAACGCAATCAAAATGTTTCGAACAATGAATTAAGGGGATCCTAAATGGTTCTGCCGTACCGACAGAAATGATTATATTTTTCTATATCGAAAACTTTTTACACAATTAAAGTGAATATAACCAGTGAAAAATTTAAGTTACAAACCCATGTACAATCGTATAATTATAGACCTCTCTTCACGCTGAAAGTTGCAAACCCATGTAGAATCATAACAAAAAATATAAGACAAAACACATAAAAAACAGAATAAAAAATTAATACAAACATTAAAAATTAAAAAATTATTAAAATTAATACAAATAAAAAAAATAAAAAAATTTTAATTAAAAAAACTAGGCACTGCTAAATTAAACAATATGTTAAAGTTAATTTTGAAATTTAGCAGTGCCTAGTTTTTTTAATTAAAATTTTTTTATTTTTTTTTAATTGTATTAATTTTAATAATTTTAATAATTTTTAATGTTTGTATTAATTTTTTATTCTGTTTCTTATGTGTTTTGTCTTATTTTTTTGTTATGATTCTACATGGGTTTGCAACTTTCAGCGTGAAGAGAGGTCTATAATTATACGATTCTACATGGGTTTGCAACTTAAATTTTTCACTGGTTCATTATACGACTCTATAGGTTTGCAACTTAAATTTTCCACTGGTACAAAAGTTTCTACTTTCACTTGGCGCGCAATTTTTTTATATCATTACTTTTGTAGTACGATTCTACATGGGTTTGCAATGGATAATTTTTCATATGATTCTACATGGGTTTGCAATGGGTAATTTTTCACTACTGGCGTGCCCATACTAGGCGCCTGTTTTTAAAGGTTACCTTTTTTTAAAGGTAAGTTTTTATAGGGATATCATTCATTTTTGTATATGATTTAGATTTACTAGGGTTGCTCAAATAATGCCATTTTTTCAGAAACTATTTATTAAACAGGTTTGTAATGTTTTTAAACATACATGGATATTTCTTCTTTTTAAATATATATTATTTTTGAATATAATCTCAATCAACTTCTATAACCTTATACCAGCATGGTACAAGTATATGTATGCTTTTACTGTATCAACTCTTGTTTTTTCTACGTAACCATGTCATCACAGCTTTAATCATCCCCTCATCATCTTCCCAATCTTGTTTCGCAGAGATCTTTAAATTATATGTTTAACACAGTTTAGCGATAGCTTCCAATATTTAACTTTTTGAACCACTTAATTAAATGCACTTCGCGAAATAAGGTTCGCAAGATAAAGAGGGCGTGATTTAAATGTGAAAACATGGTTACGTGGAAAGGACAAAAGTTGGTACAGTAAAGGCAAGTAAATACATATAATGTATCGTACTGGCATAAAGCAATAGAAGTTGATTGAGATTACCATGTATATTGTGTATAAATTGTTGAATAAATATTTTGAAAAATAATGTAGGGCATTACTTTTTGAGCAACTCTAGTACTATTTCAAAAGATTACAATGTCCTCATTCTGTATCTGTAATGTAAAACATATTTAAATCATTAGAATACGGACATATATGCAAAATATACTGTTTCTTTATTTTATATTAACAATTATATACTTATGAAAGAAATAGTAGCATAGGATGGCAGCGTAACAAGATAGTAGTTATTATTGTGAAAGAAATATAGAACATCACATATAAGTAGTATTGCATATCACATGTATGTAGTATACATTGCAAAATGTAGATTCTTCTATTTCTTTCTTGAATACATATTTATATAATGATATTTGCAACTACTTTCTTGTTATGTTACCTTGTTACGTTACGTTATGTTAATCTGTCACATTTATATATTCAACGCTGAATATAGTTCAAAAAGTGGATCGAAACGTACGTTCTTTTGTAATCTATATATAGAATTTGTTTTTATTAAAAAAACCTTTCTTCTAATTTTCCTTTTTATTTGTGCTCCACCTCCTGTGCTGGCTCTATATAGCCTTTCACCCCGTTTATTTTGATATAATCATTTATATTTTATAAAAAAAGTATATAAATTGCAACCTATTTTTTAAAAATCAATTATGTGTTTTCTTCACACCAATGGTTGGTCTCATTATTATGTGCATAAAAGTATTAAGGTAAGATTACCGAAAACTAAATATTTCACAAGATATTTTATTTTTTATGTCAAACTACTATAAACTTTAAGCCTTATAATTCGGAAAGTATTTAATAAAAAATAACTTAATTATATGTTTTGGAAAGCTTTCGAAATAAGCTACAAGAATATGTAATAAAAAATAGTGGGTTCCATTTAAGAAATTGAAAGTGATCTTCACGTGACCGTGACAACACTCTTCAAAATCATAATAATATTGCTATGTAATGTGCCACTTAAAACCCTACAACTTTTATCCGAAACACTTTTCTGTAAAACTTATATTTTTCGAGAATTTTCAAGGTTTCCATACTTTTTCATCACCCTGTATAATAAAACGCGACCGCACACGTGCACGTGTGTATGTATGCACAGTTATCGCATCGGCGCCTCTGCGAGTTCAAATCGGAGGAATGGATCAACGACCACAGACTATGCTACGCGGTCAAAATTTCATAACATTTATCAGTAAATAAAACAAAATAAAATAAATGATATATGTATATAAATGATAGTTATCAAAAAAGGGGGGAAGAAGAAAGATAAAAATATACACAACAGAATTAGATAAGATATATGACAAGAGCATTCTAAATCTGGATGCTATGTTGATAAAAAAAATAATTTACGTGATATTGCAATTGTGATCGATCATCCGTCAATCGTTTTGTAAATAATGCATTGTTTGAACAAATTCGTGGTGAAATGTAACAGGCTATCTTTATTTCGAAACATTTCGAAAAGGATTAAATATTGACTTGACAAGCTTTCAATCGAAATATTTCAGAATCATCGTTTAGGCCGGGTCTACAATAGGTGTAGTAAGCCCTAAGCGTTAAGAAATTGATCAATTACAGTCAAGTATGAGGAGAATATTGGACTGTAATTGGTCAATTTTTTAAGGCTTAGGGCTTACTACACCTATTGTAGAATCGGCCTTACTAATTTATTTCACGTGCGTCATTAAAACTTAGTCCATACTATTATCAAAGGTAACACAGGACCACAAAAAAAATGTTTGTTTTGGTTCTGAAACTAGAGTAGATGTTTCTTATAGATTTTGGGTCCCTGAATCCGAATCTGTAACCCGTTTTACTCCATCACGTCTAGTTTTCTAGATAATCATAAAATAGAGTGAAAAATTTGTAAAAAATGGAAGGAAACAAAGTTTTTTTTTTAATAACTTTTTTTTCAGAGGTATGTAAACGTAAATTCAAATTGTTTTGTAATATGTAAATGAAAATCTATCCATTTGGTTAATTGAAAACCATTTTTATACAAATGGCGGAAGGGGGGGGGGACTAATGTGTAATTGACCCCCAAAATTTTTTGAATAACTTTTATAGGACAAATTTTTTTTTAAATATAATTGGAACTAAAATCTATTAGAAACACCTACCCTAGTTCCAACTATATAAAAAGAAATTTTGTCCTATGAAAGTTATTCAAAAGTTTTGGGGGCCAACTTCACATTAGTCGCCCTTCCGCCAATTATACAAAAATGGTTTTTAATAAACCAAATCGATAGATTTCCATTTGCATATGGGTGATTCTACAAAAATAGGAATTATTTGACATTATTTTTGTCCACATCCTTTTTAATATATTTGATGGATTATAACTGGCATATGATGTGAAACTAGGTATGTTATTATAGTTATAAAAGCGGCCAGTCAATAAAATATGTATTTAAGATTTTATGAGCATTTTTCCAAAACTTATGGTCAGGAGACTGGAAAGATTTCCAAGAAACTAAGATTTAAATAAAAAAATTAACGAATAAATATTTAAAAATTTATATTGAAATTAAAAACTGGTATCATTTTTACAAAAAAAAAATCTGCAGTTGCAATCACAAAATTTCTTTCATAGGAGAATATTGAATAAGTAAGTAAAATAATAAAATAATTGCCAATAACTTTCAAGAAACAATGCGAAACGCTCTTTAAATACAAAGATACATTCGTTTTAATATACATTTATCAATCTCCCGGTTAGTGCCTAGTCTCCTGTCATATTATTTTCCAAGGAACTGAGAATAGGGACTGAAAACCAGGGGACTGAGAACCAGGGGACTGATAATTTTGAGGTTTATAAATGAAAAATATCTTG
This sequence comes from Prenolepis imparis, assembly GCF_030444845.1. NCBI lineage: Eukaryota > Metazoa > Arthropoda > Insecta > Hymenoptera > Formicidae > Prenolepis > Prenolepis imparis. The sequence continues at coordinate 54,058 of NW_028141373.1, read as the reverse complement.
TTTGAATTATATAGAGGTTTAAATAGTTGAGGAAAACTTAAAAGTTAAACTTATATATAATTTACACATTAAATGAAAGTTAATAAAAACAATAAACTTTTAACATAACACTTACCAGGGGACTGAGAAGTTGACTGATCCAACACGTATTCATTATAACAAATCACGCGAAATGAAATTAATAAAAATAAAAATAAATAAAAATGACTGACGTACGTTAACTTTACTTCAAACTCATTCATTCGGTACAAATAGCTATTTCGCTGAGACCGTATATGACTTTACATCTTTACAATGCAAATAATTTTAATGTCAGGGGACTGAAAATTAAATCTTGAGACAAAGTTTAATAACGTTGTTTATTAATAAAATAAAATTAAATAACATAAATAATACAGTTGTTGATATCAGTGACTAATGTAAATTAGTTATCACACATAAAAATTTTATATAATTTTAAAATTATTTTGTGACAATGTATTATAATTTGCATTCTGGGTTTGTGACACACCCAGGGAACTGAGAATTTCTTATTTATAAGATAAGTTTTGAAAATAAAAACATTACTTTACCTCTTTTTTATTATATGTCTATATGTATTCAAGTATTATCTTCATTTTAATTCAAAATAAAATCAAATTTAATGTTAATTTAAGTATAAAAATACAAGAACCGCAAAAAATTACTATTTTTGTAGAATCACCCATATATCAAAACAATTTAAATTTTCGTTCACATATCTTTAGAAAAAAAAAGTTATTTAAAAAAACCTTTATTTTCTTCCATTTTTAACATTTTTTTCGCTTCATTTTACGATTATCTAAAAAACTAGACGTGATAGAGTAAAACGGGTTACAAATTCGGATTCAGGGACCCAAAATCTATAAGAAACATCTACTCTAGTTTCAGAAACAAAACAAAAAAATTTTCTTGTGGTCCTTTGTAATTTATCATTGTATATTTTTCCTTTCCCCCGCATCAAATTCTTATTTTGATATTTTAAAGAAGAGATTTTTTATGTGAGAGAGGTCAATCACTCACGAAATGAATGTTTGATAATATTAAATGGTATTGCTTTTTTTTATCAAGCTCTAAGTTCTCAAATACACAATCTGAAAAATTTAGTTAAAAAATATTTTTATCTTTCTCCAAGAGATATGCATTTCATAAAATTGAAAGATTATTCCTATACTAACAGAAACAGCGAAGAAGCAAAAAGATCATTGTACCATTCGATAAATTAAAGAAGCATAATATACTAAAGAATGCGTCATAATTTAATTTACAGAGCTAAATCTCTGGAATAACGAGTGGCATTCTGGTCAAATTCTCTAATAAAATCTTAAAAGATAACATTATCTGTAATTTTATTTTATATTTTATCATTAATAAAATACTACGATGTGGGATCGGTTGCGACACGCTGCATGCAAGCTCTCTTCTTCTTCCCCCTTCTCCTCTCTTTCTCTTTTTTATCGTTCCATTGACACCTTCGGTTGATCGCGTCACGCTCGCTTGACGCATTCATAATTCAATATCAATAAATGCGAATCTCGTCGATTTTGCCGATAAAGCTTACGAAATTACACCCGGATCCGATTTATTGCCGTTAAACAAGGAGCATCCTTATATTTATCTCTATATATAAGTGCCGTCTGTCTGTCTGTCTGACCGCGAACTACTTCCACATTTGTGGATCGATCTTCTCGAAATTGGTACCAAAATTTCGCAAATTTTTCGGCGGTGACTGCTGTGTGGGTTTTTTTTAATTTTTATACACCCACGCATCCACCCACGCGCATGCGCATTTATGGACCGATTTTCTCGAAATTGGTATCAAAATTGTGCAAATTTTTCGGGGATGGATACTATTTGGTTTTTTAAAAGTTTTACACTCCCACCCACCCATTCACGCATCCACCCACGCACTCACACATTTATTGACCGATTTTCTCAAAATTGGTACCAAAATTTTGCAAATTTTTCGGGGATGGCTAATATGTGGTTTATTTAAGTTTTACACCCCCACCTACCCACCCACGCATCCACCCACGCACCCACGCACTCACATATTTATTAACCGATTTTCTCAAAATTGGTATAAAAATTGTGCAAATTTTTCGGGGATGGATACTATTTGGTTTTTTAAAAGTTTTACACTCCCACCCACCCATTTACGCACCCATCCACGCACTCACACATTTATTGACCGATTTTATCAAAATTGGTACTAAAATTTGGCAAATTTTTCGGGGATGGATACTATTTGGTTTTTTAAAAGTTTTACATTCCCTCCCACCCATTCACGCACCCACCCACGCGCGCGTGCATTTATGGACCGATTTTCTCGAAATTGGTACCAAAATTTTGTAAATTTTTCGGGGATGGCGACGATGTGTTTTTTTTTTAATTTTACACCCCCAATCACCCACCCACGAGCGGGCGCATTTATTGATCAAACTAAAATTTTGCAAATTTTTCGGGGATGAACACGTGGGTTTAAAAAAAATTTTTTTTTTTATATATTACAGAGGAAGCTTAGTTTTCGTGAAAAAAATTGTTTTCCAGATTTCTATGCTAATGCGTTCAGAATGTTCAAAAACATCGAAAAATAACATTTTTTTAAATGTTTGTATGTGTGTTTGTGTGTATGTGTCCACCGACATTTTTTTAAATTTAAATATCTCAAGAACTGTTTGACTTGCAGCGCTCCAATTTGGCATACAAATAAAGTAGTACAACACTTTTATTTAATGTTATTTTTATAAAAATTCATACAATGTTTTATTTTTTATAAAATTTTAAATTTTTTGAGAAATATTTGTTATGGTTTTAACTTTCGTAAATTTTAAGATATCCGGATAAATTTTTTTACATGAATAGACTATCGTTAAATACTAAGAAAGGATTATGCAATGGCACAAGATTCGTAAAGGACTATGCAATGGCACAAAATTCATTGTTACTGAATTGAAACCTAATCTTATTTATGCGGAGGTTCTGACTGGTCCTGCCCGAGGTCAGATTGTATTCATTCCAAAGATCGATTTCAATACAAATGATTTGGAACTTTTTCAACATCCTGTATTTGCTCATGGTCAATTCTATGTAGCATTCTCAAGAGTAACAAAAAGGCAAAATGTGAAAATTAAGATGAATTAAGCAATCAAGGACATCTCATTGAGGAAAATACAAAATCTTTTACGAGAAATGTCGTTTACAGAGAGATTTTATAAATTAAATAATTTGAAAATTGTATGAGAGCTAATAATATAGCGGGTGAACGGTGAATAATTAAACCGTAAAAAAAAATCTTTATAAATAATAAAAAATATATAAAATATATGCTAAATAAAATATTTATAATATTTGTAATATTTAAATTAGTGGAAAAACAAATTATGTTCATCCCAGAAAAAAAACAACACTTTGATAACATTTTCGAGAAAATCAGTAAATGAAGGATAAAAAAATAAAATTTAAAAAGAATTATAAAAATTTAAAAAAAGGGTTATATATAGAAGCTTTGAGGACCGCGCGAAGCGCGGTCCGAAACGCTAGTTGAAGTAATAAGGGACCAGTAGGCTGCAGAGAATAAGCATAAATAAATTAAACGAGTGCTTTTTGATAATACAACGTTACAATTAAATGTCCCTAAGTATCTTGTATTTATATAAAATGTATCTTTAGTCTCTACATCATGCTTTTTATATATCATATTTAACATGTTGCATATAATCTTTTTTTATTTTGTAGAAAAGGTTGAATTTATTCTCTCATCGAGCCACTCAATTCTAAAACAATTTTTCTTACACGTATAACGACGAACCACATCACTCTTCGGGATTTTTACCGCTAGCAAAATAACGATGAGATTTGTTATTCAATGCGAGAAACACCTTGAATAGCAATATCCATTATCGCGCAATTACAGTTGAACGGACACCTCGTTTCATCGTGATTGGATTAGGCTTTATAGGAGCGAGGAGAAGAAGGAAGATATGGATCGAGTGAAAAAGGAAGCGGGAAGATTTCTCAAAGAAGCGGGGAAGAGTGAGTATCGCGGAGACGGTATCGCTTTAATCCGCCACGGGAAAATCTTGTAAATAATTGAAGCAATGATTCGGCTCGGTAGCACAGAGACGACAACAATCCTGCAAAGAGATCGGCGCGAGAAGAGAAAAGGAGAATATCTCATTCATTTCATTTCATTCGCACGAATCGATTACTCGATGCGATTGAGAAACGAGGTGACTCTTGCGACAAATTTCGGAAAAAAATCGAGACCAAATTAAGACGTAAATGTACTATCGAGTAACGATAATTCTTGATCTACTGGTAGAAAATTGGTAAGAATTATTCGCCAATCAGATAATATTTACGATGTGACGCGCGGAAATGAACGCCTTCAGCTTCGTATGTAAAGATTAAACAAAGATCTCCAATTACATATGTGTCGTAAGACATAATTTCTCACAATTTGCATCAAATCCTCGCGATTGTAAATACACACCCATTTATTCGCATTAACGCACAATGTCTCTCCTCCGTGACGTCTCTTTGCCGACAATATCGCGTATTCACGCGCAACAATTCCGGATCCTGTAATGTGCTGACGAAAGTTTCCTTTGCATGAATACCCAAGTATGTAAATGTCTCCATGACGACGTTAGAGACGTTTCTCCTCGCCTTCAAGTGTCGCTTGAGAGTTTTCGTCGTTCGGCAACTGCGTCGTGTCATTTGAACTTGTTTACAATATACTGGACGTATTGACGAAGTCGCATAAACTTAGAAAAGAACAGCGAATATTTATCAAAATCACAAAGTGCCTTATGCTTGATTTATTCCTATAAACACTAGATGATCTTTTAAAATAATTGCGATAATTGTTTTTTGACTATCACGAAGAGATTTGCTATTCTATATAATTGCTATTCTTATAGTTATATTTTCTTTTTCAATTCACACAACAATATTTTCGTATAGATAAAACTTTGATGGATCGTAGGGGATGCGAATATTTACTGTGTATTAATTAAAGTCGATAATTGTAATAATACATATGTACATATGTGCCCCGACCCGGGCACGCCAAGTTTTTGTTCGTTATTTGAATCCTTTCAATGCCGGGTCTAAATCGTTTTGATAATGCAGATAACATCATTCATAAAAATACAATGGTAATTCTGTGATAAATTTTATATTCAGATCAGATAATAATCTGCAAAATTAATACACATTTATATTTAGCTGAGTAGTTTTTTTAAATATTTAAAATAATAAGACAAATTCTTTTTTTATAAAATTTATTTCGCGCAATTTTTTGATAACATTATTTTTTATAGAAATATGTTTTTTTACAATAATTTAAAAACATTGTTTTTGTATAACACTTTTTACATGACACGTAAACTTGGTGCCCTTTTTTTACCTTTTTTTAAAAAAATATTTTTTTTTGTTATATCAGTTTTTTTTTTGTAGTATATATTTATTCAAACATCTTAAAATAAAAAAGCAAAGAACTCGCCACCACCCCCGTTATATTTTATCAAAATACGACGGTCCTCTTTGCTTATAGTAAATACCACAGATCTTTCAAATTTCTTTGCTTACTCTTTCGCAAGATTAACGAATAATTACAAACCAATATGTTAGAAATATACATTTATTATTACATTTATTATTATATGAAGCTTTATTCATGAAATTGTTGCTGATTTATTGATGAGACATTTCTTTATATAAGATTGATCGAAATGAAATTATTAAGTGATTAATTATTAATTATAAATTTGATATTACAAAAATATATTTTTAATTAAATATTTTATATATAATTAACGAAATTAATTAGATTGGTAGACTTCACAAACCAATCTATATGGCTCTGCTTAAATTAAACATAAAACAATCTATATAAGATTTGGCTATGAGAGCTCTAGCGCAGTTATTGGGGCGCAGCACTTGTCAAATGAAATAAACATATCAATATTTCATCACATTTAATGTGAGTCTAAATATACATTGAACATTTATAAAAAATTGGCGAACGTTTCGGCTCTTTTTTTTAGCCTTTCTCAGCGCATAATTTAAACCGTGATACAATAATTGAATAAGTAAGCTATTGGTAAGTGACATGTTCAAGTCGAAATAATGGTGGATAATTCAACGGGATCATCTTCAATAACGGCTTCTCTCCGGGGTTGTTGGACTCAAGACGAGAGAATTAAATATTCTATGTCGCCATATCTGAGATGAAGACCTTATTATTGCAATCGGTAGTGTTAGAAATTTACAATGCTTCGGTATGTATAAACTTACAGATATTTGAATCTCATCTTTTTTGGTGGAGTTGCACATTATCATACAATCACCGTGGATCCGTCTATATGTTGTGAGGATCAGATTACAAACGTATGACTAATGACAAGGCTAAACTGTTTGGTAGCTATAAAGAGCTCAATATGTATGACAAATAAATAACGACCAAAAACACGTACGCAGAAATCAACAATATATGTGTTAAGTAAAATAATAATAATAAAGTCAAACATATAAACGAGTAGTGATGGAACTATATAGTAAATAAATTTAAATTAAAAATAAAATTAAAATAACGAGGTCAAACGGATAAAATTAAGTATAAATTTACGATTAATATTGTGGAGATAAACCAAGTATATGAGGTATGAGAGTAATAAAATGTCGGGATAAAATTATTATTATAAAGGTCTGAAGATGAGTATAAGATCCAACAAGCTGATAATTAAAATGAAAAGAAGATAAATTAACCGAGAACAAACATGCAAGACAAAACGTTATAAAGGATTTCATATTTTCGGGAGTCTATTTATTAGAGACAGATAACTATCCGGCAAAAATTCCGTATTTGTTTGTAGATTTAGGCTATTCTTTTGTCTTTTTATGAATAGCATTTCAGATACCAATCTTTTTCCAAGAGCCGGTTCGTTATCTAATATTTTTACCTCGTCCCACTTAAAATCGTGATTTAATGTTAATCTATGGTCAGAGATTACAGAGCGATTTGCGGTATTTCTTTTAATATGATTTCGGTGTTCTTTAATTCTTGTATTTAGTTGTCTATATGTCTGACCCATATAAGACGCGTTACAATTTTTGCATTCAATCTTGTATACTATATTACTGCAATTGTTGTTTTTTATAGGGTCTTTATTGACTTTTATAAAATGGCGCATTTTGTTTAAGCCAGTGTATGCGATTCTAGCATTTATTTTATTCGTGACCGTTTTGAATTGTTCCGATATGATAGGTATGTATATGGTATAGGGAAGAAGAAAACCCGTTCCTCGCTCTGCTTACATGTGGTGTTATCAGTGTTGGTATGGTGATTACAAATGTAATGTAATCTTTTACGCATTGTTTCAAATACAAGGTCCAACGGGTAGTCATTGTTAAGCAGAACCGTGATGCATAGTTCCAGATTTTTTTGATATGATGGATGAGATAGGTATATTGCTCGGTCGACCAGGCCGATTATGATGCCTAATTTTTGGTACATTGGGTGTTGTGAATGGAAATTAAGATATCTGCCAGAAAATGTCGTTTTGTGAAACCAATCGAATGTGATGTGATTATCCAGTATTAGTAGTAAATCCAAAAAACTTAATTTGCCGTTCTTATTAATTTCAATAGTGAATTGGAGGCGAGGATGGAAAGAGTTAAATACTTGTAGAGTATGATTATGTAATGGTGGAGGAACAGTAAGTACTATGTCATCAACATAACGCATGTAGAAGGAAGGAATGAACTTTAATAATTCCAATGCTCTGTTTTCAAGATCCTGTAGAACGATATCAGCAATGATGGAGGACAACGGTGAGCCCATGGGGGTACCAAAAGTTTGTTTATATATTACTTCATTGAAAACGATTTTCTATTTCCTGTTCCTATTGCCTATTGCCTGGCATTGTGCAAGGGGCTTTACAAATAATGTAAAAATAAAATTATTTTTTATTTTAAAAATATTTTTTAATATTAGGTTAATGAAAATTATGTAATAAATTCTTTGTAGAAAAAATTATGATAAAAAATATTAATTTTAGTGATTTTTTATAACTTTAAACAAATATTATAATAATATTGTTGTGTCCCCGTATTTGCCGGCTGCCGGATGTATATGTATTCTGGCGAGAAGTTTGGCAAGGAAGAAAGACATCTCCGAGCACGTCACTAAGAAGTTGTTGATTTAAAACAAAAAGGGGTTGTCAGAGAGTTTTGGATCGGCCGTAAATACGTGCGGACATGTTTCGTTACGGTCTGATGCATATTTTATTATTTTGTTATTTGGTATTATTTGGTATTTTGTTATTTGGTTTTTACTTTACGTGTTATTGTTAATAAAGTTCTTCCGTGTTTTACGTGAGCGTCTTTATTTCGCGGCGCGAGTGTGAGAGAGTGCGTGTTACGTGGTTCGATCTTTGATAAGTCACGCAGTCGGCCCGTGAGCGCAACAATATAATTTTATTTTCTAAACACAAATTCAACGTTTATTTGGTTATTGGTATTAATTTCGAAATTGATTTAAAAATAATATAAAGTTTTTTTCTAATATAATTGTAAAAATTATCAGTATTTATATATACTAATTTAATTTTATAATAAAATATAAATAAAATATGAAATATATAATATAATATATGTAATATAATTTGTTGCGTACACAAATAAAACGCGCGCGCAATAATATAAACAAAAAAATATAAATAATATAAATAAACTTATCGTCGAATAAAAGATGTATACACACACGCGCGCGCGCGTAGTGTCATGCTTCATTTTTGTGTGTATGTATAATATGTATTTTTTATTTCACGATAAGTTTATTTATATTATTTATATTTTTCTTTGTCTACATTATTTGATATACTACCTATCGAAAAATTTCTTTTTTATAGATAGTCTTGCTGATGCGTCAAGAAAAGCTTATAAAGCACAAGAAACGTCTCACTTGAGCAGTGATTCATCTGATTTAGAGGCACATTGTGCAGCAAAACGACAAAAGAAATTACCACTGCGATACCAAATAAGCGCAGTGATTCTTCCGATGTAAATGTAGCATCAGAAAAGTATGTAAACTCACAATCAGAAAAGCGAACTAAACGTTCTGTTGTTCCGCCTTTTCCCGAATTTCAAAGTAAGTAATAATATCTGAGTATGAAATAAAGATGCTATTATTTTTCGATATTTAGACATTTATTATATTATATATTTAAATTATTAATATTCAATTTATTATATATTATTATAATTTATATTAATTTATTCTTCGTTTATGCATATTTGAAATGAAATTAATTCTATGACATAATATGGACGCAGTTATGCAATATGGAACCAACCACTAATTTTTTTTTATTTCGAGATTTTTATTACAAATTGTGCCTGATACATTAAGGCACAATTTGAAATAAAAATCTCGAAATCGAAAAAATTGGTGATTGGTCCCCCCCCCCCCCCATATTGCATAATTGCGTCTATATTATTAGTGTTTTTCCATTTTTTTCTGTTTTTATGTTATGCTTGAAATAATTATGTTCACAATTCTATTTTTAATTCAAATTACAGAAATTATAGAAATAAATTATTTGGCAAAAAATATATACATATATGTATATTGCAGGTAAAATTAATTTGGATATCAAATATTATAAAAAGATATTTTGTGTTGCTAAACTTAACAATTTTAAATAATCATTTAAATAGTCATAAAAAAATTGTTAATAAATTTTTTGATTACAGTTTATTAAAAAGTATAATCAAATAATTTAAGATAATTAATTATAAGATAATTTAATGTGCATTAAATGAAACAATAATAATTTAATAATTATAAATTATTTAATTTTTTGATTGTTTCATTTACACTGTTACAATTTCTATTTATACAGGGTGAACCAATAACACTGTCACATACATATTATATACAGGGTGGCCAAAATAAAACGTGACAAATTTTTATCTCCAAAAATATTGTTTCTAGAGAAAAATGTTTCAAATAAAAGTTGTAGGATTTTTAGGGGTGAAGAAGTTGGCGCTACTGACTTTTTTCTAAAGGGTGATTTTCAAGGTCATTTGAAGATTTTTTTTAAAAGTATGTTTTTTTAAATGGTACCACTATATTGTTTTTTAAATTGTGGCGATCATATCGTCACATATTCCCCGGATTACTTATAAAGACATACATCAGACGGAAACAAGAAGCGAGACGCGAGAGAAAATAAACACGTGGCAAACACAACGGACGAGACAGGTAGATAAAAACAAAAATACGAAACGAGACAAGACAATAACCTTTTGCGAAGAATCTTCGAGAGATTCGACCATCTACCATTGTCGAGCACAGACGTGCGAGCGCGACTGTAAACGCTGGACTTTTTCTAGATAATTAAAGTAGCAAAATTAACCGCTCACCAAAAAGACTCGATTCATTTCACATTATACATATATATACGATCCTAACATCCCGCACCGACGAACGAAGTAGCCAAAGTGGTGACCCCGACGTGATCGTGAATACGCGAAGAAAAAAAAACATTTTTTTTAATTTGTGATAATTTCGCGATCGGTTGTCGAGTGCGTGGGAAAGAAAAAGTGATATGCCTGTGATGCGGGACGGCGAAGACGCTACTCCGCGCGTGGAACCGGAGACGCGAGCGTTCGAACAGCCGAGGATTCAAGCGCCGAATCCGCACCTGATTGCGATGCAACCGGCCAGGATGGAGCAACCACCGGGTTATTTTTTACCTGCTCCCGAGGTTAGCCGTGTGGGCATGCGTATGCCGGAGTTTACGTCGTCGGATCCGGAGCTCTGGTTCAGCATCGTCGACCGGAGTTTCCAAGCCGCCGGGATTACGGTTGACGCGACGAAGTTCGGTTACGCGTTGACGGCTATCGGACCGAATTACACGACCGAAGTGCGCGACATTATTATGAACCCGCCCCCGGAACGTGCATACGAAACGCTGAGAGCTAATTAAGAGACTTAGTTTGTCGCAGGAGCACAAGACTCGGAGGCTCCTTGAACACGAAGAAATTGGCGATCGAAAGCCGTCGCAATTTTTACGACACCTTCGTGGTCTCGCCGGAAACGTGGTTGGCGACCAGTCTTACGAACAATCTGGTTGAGTCGGTTGCCGGCTTTTCTTCAGCCGCATTTAGTGACGCGCGCGACAGATACGCCCGAACAATTGGCGGACATCGCGGATGCGATAGTCGAGGCGACCCGGGCGCCGATGTTTCAAGTGGCGGAGGCGACGAAATTTATGACGCCCCAGAGTCAGAGCGCGATTGACCCTGCGTCCTTGGTGGCGAAATTGGAGGTGCGACTGACGCAGATGCGGCTGGCGATGCAGCAAGAGATGGCGGAGCAGCTGACGGCCATACGGAGGTCAATCGAGGCGATCGGTGACGGTCGATACCGCGAGAATGATGACGACCGACGTCGTTCGCGTCCGCGTTCGCGTTCGCGTTCGCGCCCGCGAGCGCGCTCGGGAAGCCGTGGTCCACCAGCCAGCGGGATGTGGTACCATTGGCAATTTGGACCGGAAGCTCGACAATGTAGAGCGCCCTGCTCGATGCAGCAGCAGGGAAACGCGGGGGCCGGTCGCTAGTGGCGGCGAGCGACTCGAGATACGGTGCGCGCCGCTTGTTTGTAACTGACGCGAACTCAAAAGTGAACTTTTTAATTGACACGGGCGCGGATCTCTGCGTGTACCCTCGGAAAATGGTTCGAGGACCGCGACAGAGATCGACCTATGAACTTTCGGTCGCTAACGGCACACCAATATATACATACAGGACAGAGACAATGGTTCTAAATTTCGGATTGCGACGTGCATTCTCGTGGCGGTTTGTGATCGCGGACGTCTCGCGACCGATAATCGGCGCCGATTTTCTCGCGCATTATGGACTTCTCGTCGATCTGCGTAATTCTCGTCTCGTCGACCAGGTGACGAGCTTGGCCGCGCGCGGGCGATGCATCCGATGCAATGCACCCTGCGTCAAAGCGGTTACGGGAGAGACGCAGTACCATCGGTTGCTGGAGCAATATCCGGATATTACGAGGCCGGAAGGACGTCCGAAGGATGCGATCCATGCTACGCGGCATTACATTGAGACGACGCCGGGACCGCCTGGCGCGTGCAGACCGCGGAGACTCGCTCCAGATCGGCTGGCAGCCGCGAAGAGAGAGTTTCGGAAAATGGTGGAGGCCGGAATCGCGCGGCCTTCAAAGAGCTGTTGGTCGGCGCCCTTACATATGGTGCCGAAGAAGGGTGAAGAGTGGCGACCTTGCGGCGATTATAGAGCGCTAAACGCGCGAACGATCCCGGACCGATATCCTGTGCGGAATATACAAGATTTCGCGCAAGCCTTGAGCGGAAAGAAGATTTTCACGACATTAGATCTGGTTCGTGCATATCACCAGATTCCGGTGGCGGAAGAAGACATCCCGAAGACGGCGATCACCACGCCATTTGGCATGTACGAATTCCCGTACATGTCATTCGGCTTACGTAACGCGGCGCAGACGTTCCAGCGATTTATCGACGAGGTTCTGCGCGACTACGAATTTTGTTACGCGTACATTGACGACATCCTCGTCGCGTCTTCATCGGAGGAGGAACATCGCGATCACCTGCGAGTATTGTTCGAGCGTCTGCGAGAGTACGGGGTAATAATCAACCCCGCGAAATGCGTATTCGGCCAACAAAAGGTGGAGTTTCTGGGATACGAGGTTTCCGATGGGGGAACCCGACCGCTGCCGACGCGAGTGGAGACGATCCTCGCGTATCAGATGCCGAGGACGGCCAGGGATCTCCGGAGATATCTCGGTATGGTGAATTTCTACCGTAGATTCCTGCCGAGAGCCGCCGAGATTTTAGCGCCGCTGAACGACCTTCTTCACGGCAACGTCAAGGGCAAAACACCGATTTCGTGGACGCCGCGGATTCAAAAGGCATTCGAAACATCGAAAGAGAGTCTGGCACAAGCGGCTCTTTTGAGGCACCCCAGGATAAACGCGGAACTCGCTCTGTTTACCGACGCGTCCGAACAGAGCATCGGCGCGACCTTACAACAGTGAGGCAGCGACGGCTGGGAGCCGTTAGCCTTCTTTTTGAAGAAGCTAAGCCCAGCCGAATCAAAATATAGCGCTTACGACAGGGAACTACTGGCTATATACCTGGCGGTCAAAAATTTTCGACATATGCTGGAGGCACGCGCGTTCACGATTTATACGGATCATAAGCCGATAACTTTCGCTTTTCGACAAAAACCTGAGAAAAGCACGCCGCGCCAGTTCCGCCACTTGGATTATATCGGACAGTTCACCACCGACATTCGGCACGTGACGGGCGAGGAAAATGTCGTGGCCGACGCGCTTTCAAGGATCGAGGAGCTCCAGTCTCCTATGGATTACGCCGCACTGGCGGAATCACAGAGGACCGATGAGGAGCTCGAGGAGTATTTGCGGCGAGAAACTGGACTGAAGCTCAACAGGGTGGAGATTCCTGGAACGGGGATCGCGGTGTATTGCGACACATCAACACCGACGCCGCGACCGTTCCTGACAAGGCCTTTTCGTCGGGCCGCATTCAACCTGGTGCACAACCTGGCGCACCCTGGAATTAAATCGACGGGCAGGCTCGTGGCGCAGCGCTACGTTTGGCCGTCGATAAACATAGACTGTCACAGGTGGGCTCGTTCCTGTGTGCCCTGTCAACGATCCAAGGTGTCTCGGCATGTGTCGGCACCCTTGGGAAAATTTGCTGCTCCATCCAGCAGATTCGAGCACGTCCACTTGGACATCATCAAGATGCCAGTCTCGGAGGGCAAGAGATATTGCCTCACGTGCGTGGATCGCTTCACACGATGGCCGGAGGCGTTTCCCATGGAAGACCAGGAGGCGAGGACGGTCGCGAGGGCCTTCTACGAGGGATGGATCTGCCGATTCGGGGCGCCTCTACGAGTTACGACGGACCAGGGGACCCAGTTCGAGTCCAGCCTTCTTCGACGGCTGAGCGAGATTACGGGGACCCAAAATCTGAGGACGACGGCATACAACCCGCAGGCGAATGGAATGGTCGAGCGGTTTCATCGCCAGCTCAAGGCGGCGATCAAGTGCCAGCAGAACAGCCGCTGGACCGAGGCGTTGCCAACGGTTCTGCTGGGAATCCGAGCGGCATGGAAGGAGGACTTGCAGGCGACCACAGCTGAGATGGTGTACGGCCAAACGTTGAGAATCCCGGGGCAGTTCCTGAGTCGGCGGCCGACGGACGGCGAGGACGGTGCCGTCGATTTCGTCAGGACGCTGCGTGAACAGTTCGAGAGACTGCGACCGGTGGACGGAACCCGACACGGGGAGCGATGGCCGTTCGTGTATAAAGATCTAGCGACGGCCGAGCAGGTGTTCGTACGACAGGACGGACCGAAGAAGATGCTGCAGGCGCCATACGAGGGACCGTACGAGGTCGTCAGCCGCAGCGACAAAGTTTTTGTCGTGCGTATGCACGGCAAGGAAAAAGCGATCTCGATAGATCGGATAAAACCTGCGTATCTGATTTCAGAATACGAAACAGAGTCTAGGGGCCCAGCAGAATCGACAGCGCGGGGCCGAGACACAGAGGTCGATCAGCGGAGTGCGCGCGAGGACACGGAGCTACCGCTCCGAGAGAACGAAACGACAACGAGAGCGGGAAGGAGAGTCCGGTTCCCGGACCGCTTCCAGGCGGGCCTGTGACGTCGGAAACAATTATTGTGGACCGCGAGGCTTTGAATAGTCGTTGCATTGAGCGAAATATTTTATTTTTATTTTATTTTCGTTCGGACATCGCTAATTTATTTCATTTTATTTATTGATTTTTTTTTAATTATATAATTCCTTTCTCGAGGGAGTGACACGCGTACGCATATGCGAGGACGAACAATATTATTGTATATCAGCGTTTTCTTTTGTTTTTTTTTGTTCGGTATAACCTTACGTCGCAAAAAAAAAAAAAAAAAAAAAAAAATGTATCTGTGTCAGCGTCCGAATAATCGAAATCCGCGCATGTCAAGCACGCGGTAATGCAGAAACAGCGGATATCGTGCTATCGGCATAGCACTGGCGGAGGAGTCCTGTGGCGATCATATAGTCACATATTCCCCGGATTACTTATAAAGACATACACCAGACGGAAACAAGAAGCGAGACGCGAGAGAAAATAAACACGTGGCAAACACAACGGACGAGACAGGTAGATAAAAACAAAAATACGAAACGAGACAATAACCTTTTGCGAAGAATCTTCGAGAGATTCGACCATCTACCATTGTCGAGCACAGACGTGCGAGCGCGACTGTAAACGCTGGACTTTTTCTAGATAATTAAAGTAGTAAAATTAACCGCTCACCAAAAAGACTCGATTCATTTCACATTATACATATATATACGATCCTAACATCCCGCACCGACGAATTAACACGAAGTAGCCAAAAAATAAATCGATTCCTCGCAATATTCTACATAAAAAGTTATAAGAGTAAACTAGTAAAAAAGTGAATAGTTTACGAGATATTTCATACTTAAGTTTAACATATCTTACATGAACTATGAAATATCTCGTAAAATATTCATTTTCCGATAATCTTACCTTAATACTTTTATGCACAAAATAATAAGAGGAATCAATTGGTGCAAAGAAAACACATAGTTGTTTATAAAAAAAATATGTAGCTACTATAGTTGCAAATTACATATTTTTTTACAAAAAATATGGTAGTTCCATTTAAAAAACATATATGACCTTCAAATGACCTTGAAAATCACCCTTTAGGAAAAAGTCAATAGCGTTAACTTCTTTCCCCTTAAAATTCTACAACTTTTATTTGAAACATTTTTCTCTAGAAACAATATTTTTGCAGATAAAAATTCGTCACGCTTTATTTTGGCCACCCTGTATACATACAATATCTTATAATCATCTTAACTCATTTTTCAATAATCTTATCTTAAGATTTTTTTTACATATAATAATGAGATAAATTAATATTGGTGCAAGAAAAACATTCTTATAATTTAAAAAAAAAAATGCAGTTTGTAATTGTGCAACTGCATACTTTTTGTTTAACAACTATGCATTTTTCTAGTGCGTTAGTTCATTATTTTATGCAAAAAATTATTAAGGTAAGATTATCGAAAAATGAGTATATTATGAGATTTTTCATATATTTTTGTCAAAATGTATCAGAATAAAATGAAGTATCTCATAAATCATTTATTTTTATTATTCCATTCTAATATCTTTTTAAAATGCATAAAATTTTATTACAAATAGCAAAATAGCAGAAACAGAGCATAAAAAAAGCATTACAAAGTCAAACTACAAACAATAATTCGACAACATGTACTAATAAAAATACAAAAAGTAATGAAGAAGTTCATGTAGAAAAGTGAAACAATAATATTCAACAAATTAAAGAAGGTAAAATTTCGTTACAGCCCTATTCTAGTTTAAAAATAGGACTTAATGTAGTTATTTCGATTAAATAAATATAATTTTTATATCATTTTTTTCAGGAGTTTTAACAAAGATTTTTAAAGTAATAGAAGAAATTAGATTTGAAATAATCGCATCGAGAAAGGAACAGCAAAAAATGAAATTAAAATTAGATTCCCTATTAATTTAAAATAATAATATGAATACAATAAACAAGTTCAGTCGCCAACTTCCAATTTCTTTAATGGAGTCTTTTAATGAAAGAGATAATAGATCAATGCTTAGCAAATTCTGAAGAAGATTTTATATCTTTGGTAAGAATAAAATATAAAGTAACGAACTTAATTCCACAATATTTTTGAAAGAGCATATTATATATTAAATATAGATTTGATATAAAAGGAAGAAATGAGCACAAAATCGCAGATTATTATTTTGCTAAAATATAATATTAAAAAATTAGAAATAAATATAAAAAAATTAGAAATATAACATAGTCTACTTCAAAGCAATTTAACTTTCTTATATGAATAAAATTCTTTTAATTCTTATATAGGTAAAATATCTTAACTTTGCTTACTCTGCGTTGATACCACTAGTGCCATCAGTAATGAAATTACTCATGAAGAAGGCTGTTTCAATCAATTTTAGTGGTTGTGGGAAACAAAAAAAAAGAGATTTTCCTAAGTAACTAAGGTTGCTGCAGTATTTGGTAAGTTTTATTTTCTATTAGTAAAAATATTTTTAAAAGTATATACATATATATTGTGACGTGGTCGTTACGACGTGCGTTCACCCCAACCTAATCGCGGGGCAAAAAGCGGAGCGGTCACGCCAATCGCGAGAGAGCGAGAGAGAGAGAGAGCGAAACCGGAAATCCCAGAGAGACTGAGCGCCGCCGTATTATATAATATTAATTCGTGTGTATTTGAGACCATTGTCGCCGGAGAGAGAGAGAGAGAGAGAGGGAGAGAGAGAGGGGGAGAGAGAGAGAGAGAGAGAGAGAGAGAGAGAGAGAGAGAGAGAGAGAGGAGAGAGAGAGAGAGAGAGAGAGAGAGAGAGAGAGAGAGAGGAGAGAGAGAGAGAGAGAGAGGGGGAGAGAGAGAGAGCGAGGGAGAGAGAGAGAGAGGGAGAGAGAGAGGAGAGAGAGAGAGAGAGAGAAAGCAAATATTTATTGAAAGCGCTCTGGGACTACGTCTCCTCAAGCGCACAAAGTACTAGATACAAGCAATAAGAACAAATATATACAAAAGTCATGCACAGTGTGTCGTGTAATATAAGTAATTCAAGTAATTCTTACTACCACTAGAGATAAGCAATTAGGTATGAATGAGCATTCGTTCGCTTGGCGCATGCATCCTCTACATTTGTGTGTATATTTATATAAATATATGATGACGTAATTCATGGTCATGATGGGATGAAAAATACAAAATATTATGCATGAGTGAAGTGTACATGAGGAATGAGTGATGTCATACGATAATCGATGATTGCAAATTAGCAAGATAAAGAGCCAAAGAGAAGAAATAATGAAAAATGAAAATAAAGAAATGAAAATAAAGAAAAAATTTAAAATTTAAAATGAGGCAGCAGTATCCCCCGCCAGAAACTAAAATAAGGTCGTTCTGAGCAGATAATCGTATAGTTTACATTTAAACTCATTTATAGTTCGCGCTTCGCGTATATCAGACGGCAAGTCATTCCAGAGCTTGGATGCACTGGATTTGAAAGAGCGTTTATACAACTCTGTCCTGCACAGAGGCAGAGAGAGTAGGTCCCCCGAGGCCCGCGTCTCCCTCAATGCCGTTGTAGATTTGAAGGTAAATTCGCTGTAGATGACTCTCGGCTCCTGTGTGCAGATGATATTGAAAAGCTGACAGCCTATGAAATACTTCCTTCTAGCCTCTGTTTTAAGCAAGCGAAATTCTCGGTATTGCGGCGTCACATGCTCGCTCCATCTTATGTTGGCCGCAAATCTAATACAGGCGTTAATTGCTCTATAGAGCTGCACATTCTGCTGTTCAGTTATGTCCGTGAGCGCCGCACAGCAATAGTCGAGGTATGGAAAAACTAGTGAGACGATCAGGCGCAGTCTGAGTTCCTTCGGTAACAGATGTTTAGTTAATTTAAGCTGATATAATTTTGTACGTACCGTCTTGACTACACTTTGAACATGTAGATTCCAAGACAGTGTGTTGGTAATTGTAACGCCAAGATATTTAATACTGGTGGAGAGTTCGATGGCCTGTTCCTTGATGCTGATCGTAGGTAGTATGTCTTGTTTGATTGTATTCACGAGTCTAGCTGTGCCAAAAATAATAGCTTGCATCTTCTTTGAATTGAGTGTCAGTCCGCGATTGGTAGCCCATTGAACTATGGAATCGATATCATCGTTTACCCTCCGCATATCGCCGGGTAAATCCGATGGTTCGCAGTGGTAATAAATTTGCAGGTCATCCGCGTAGAAATTATATTTGCAATACTGCAATTCTTTGCTAATGTCTGCAACATAAAGAGTAAACAATAGCGGTCCCAGCACGGAGCCCTGAGGAATACCTGCGGTTATGCATGCCGGCGATGATGTGGTGCCGTTAAACCCGTCTCTAACGAGAGAAAGAGTCTCTAGAGAGAGAGAGGGAGAGAGAGAGCGAGGGAGAGAGAGAGGGAGAGGGAGAGAGAGAGAGAGAGAGAGAGAGAGAGAGAGAGAGAGAGAGAGAGAGAGAGAGTACGGTACCAACTTGAAACACGTGTACAACGATCATGTGAATACCGACATGTCGTACGAAGATTTCAGTAAATTATGTCGTATTTGTTGGCAACAAAAGTATGGATTCCTAGTGATAGACAAGGACAGCTTGCTTACAAACGGGCGATACAGAAAAGGATTTAACGAGTTTGCGATACCGCAAAACGATTAGTCGCTGCCGATATTCTGTCGAGAAGAGTGAAACGCGAGCACTCTGCAGACATGGCTGATAACGATAACATTCGCGAGCGTGAAAAGATTGCGAAGGAAATTGTGAAAACGAGCGAATCGATCCGTAAGAGACATCGTGCTTTAAAGACTGGTAAGATCGATGACGATATCGCAGTCAAGACTCACTTTAAACCTATTATCGAACCACTACAAAAGATTGTCGACAACGCGAGCTTGATCGCAGTGAAAAACGAACCTGAGAGTAAAGCTGACGTGAAAATTAAAACGTTACCTGCTGTTAAGCGGTACGAGGAGAAGGAGGAAGATGCGACACCAAAAAAGAGAAAACGACCAAACACAAATCGCTTATTGACGTCACGTACATCGGACGGATTTTTACTGGATGAACCACCGATAAGCTCTACACCGTCCACCTCTACACAGTCCGCGACAACGAGAATCGTACCATTTACAATACCCGAATCACTCGCAAACGAAAATGTTTTCGAAACCACAAGCAATTCACTTGAAACATCCGTTCGAAACACTTTACAAACATCGGAAGGTCAAGAAATGTTGCGAGAACACTTTGGACCACTGGGACAAAAATACATGGGCGCTCTCCTCGGTGGCGATAAAAAAAACGAGATCGATTACGTATATAGTGTCTATTTCGACAAGGATGGAATGTTGCTCGGTAACAAACGATTCGACATGGATAAATATGATTCTATAATTATAGACAAAGTAAAGTACATTGGTACACCTGGATTATACGAGCTAGTCTTCAAGAGGATTCCCGATGACGTTATTTACACGGAACACGATATGCAAAAATACAAGAGCATATTATTGGCGACGAACGAGCATAAATGCAAATATGATGCGCAAGGTCAATTACGGAGCAACAGGGGATACAAATACAAACAAATAATCGCACCGTTGATGTCAATTGAAAAGAAAAAATCTGGAAAGGGTGTATTCATGCCTCAAGCGATGACGCTAACCGACAATAAAATCGATTACGTGCACTGGGACGACCCCAACGAGCTAGTGGATCGGGTACGATTGCTCGATGCTTCGCGCCGAGCTGGCCACAACGCTCACGACAACGAGATCCTGTCGATCATCGAGGAACTTCGCGAAGCAGGCATTATTATAAATTAAACGGGGTCTCGGCGAAACTAATCAGTCGATCGGCGTCATTCGCACCGAAAAATGTCTATCAACAAATTTGGATTATTCGAACGGAGAAATGATGCAACTGGCACAAGCGATCATTGGGATAGATTGGTGAGAAGTTATGTGCGCGGAAACGCTCTGTGTCGTGTCACTACAGACTATGATGCAAGATCGCGCAAGATTCGTCGTGTAGCGCAACCTGAAGCTGACACTGATGCTGTCAACAAATCCTGCGTTAAAAGATTGATGAATCAACAGAAAGAATCAGATGAGAAGTTGACTTCGTTTGAGAAGGACGTGCGAGCAGTACAGATTGCGATAAACGAACTTCAACGCGCGGCTAACGCTAACTCAAAAACGACTATCAACCTGAATGAGCAGCAGTGAACGGGTTAGGAGCGGCTATCGAACGGTTATCAAACATCTACGAAGGGTTATCGAACGGCTACGAACAATTATCGAACAGCTACGAAGGATTATCGAACTGCTATCTAACTACAATGAGTGGCAGTGGTAGTGAACGGCCTAGCAACAGCTGCGAACGAGGGCTACGAACAAGTCATTATAGGCTACAAGGCTATTATCAACTCAGGAATGGCTGCGAACGGGTCAGGAACGGTTGCGAACGGGTCAGGAACGGCTACGAATGGGTTAGAAACGACTGTGAACAAGGCTGCGAACGAATCAAGAACTGAAGTAATCAACGCAAGAACGGCTATAAACGGCTCAAGAACGGGTCAAGAACGACTACGAATGGCTCAAGAACGGCTACGAACGGCTCAGGAACGGGTCAAGAATGGCTACGAACGGCTCAGTAACGGAAATGAGCGAAATAAACAGCAGTAAACGACGATCGGGAAAAACCGACGAAGCGATGAAACAACATAGTTTGGTGAGACGGCAGTTGGTGAACGAACTGCACGCGCCGGCGAGAAAAAATTTTCCCCGAAGACATGTCATAGTGCGAGGATATGATAATCTGTGGCAAGCCGACATCGTCGAGATGCGTCCGTACTCTCGTTTCAACAAAGGTTATCACTACATACTCACCATCATCGATGTGTTGAGCAAGTACGCGTGGGCCGTACCACTCAAGAGTAAAGGCGGAAGCGAGACGGCTGACGCTATCGCCGAAATAATTCGAGAGAGCAAGAGATGCCCGAAAAACATGCAAACTGATATGGGGAAGGAATTTTACAACGCTGACGTGCAACGACTTATACGGAAACATGACATCAATCATTATTCTACATATTCGGTAATGAAGGCATCGGTCGTCGAGCGATTCAATCGTACGCTGAAGAACGACATGTGGAAGATGTTTACGCTGAATGGAACTTACAAGTGGATCGACACGTTGCCGCGACTCGTATCGGATTATAACGCGCGCAAGCACCGAACAATCGGCATGCGACCCACCGACGTCACCCCCGCGATCGCTGATAAACTTTTAAAAACGGTATATAGTAACATAAAGATTGCCGCTCCGGCGAAATTCAAAGTAGGTGACTCGGTACGCGTTAGCAAGTACAAGAAACTTTTCGAGAAGGGTAACACGCCAAATTGGACGACGGAGGTTTTTAAGATTGTTAAAGTGCAGCGTACTAATCCCGTAAGCTATCTACTCGAGGACTATCGCAAAACATCTGTCGCTGGAGCGTTTTACGAGTATGAGTTGCATCGCGCGAATTATCCGGACGTGTATCTTGTGGAGAAAGTACTGCGCAGGAGGGGTGACGAGGTTTACGTGAAATGGCTGGGATTTGACAATTCACACAATTCTTGGATATATAAGGACAATGTGATTTAATTCTGTTAAGAATTTTTCTTGTATTCTTTTCTTCTCGCATTATGCTTGCATTCATGTTTTCACATATAATTCTCATTTACATCTCACTAAATCAAAATCAGCTGCTCGCGTATTGTATTCACTCTATCTGTATATACCTATATATCCCGCGCCCGTCGTGTTTACGAGGTTTTTCGTGCCTCGTGCGTCTTACCGCGCGCGCCCCTCACGCTCACTTCCCAGTTCAAAACAGCTGACTCGATTACATGTTATATTCGTATTCTTTTAAGCGGCAAAACCCTCGGTTAATCGTTTCACGACCTTCGTACGATAAACATCGCGCTTTACTGATATCAGTGTCCGCTCCATCTATTCTTTCTTCGATTATCTCGTGTACAAAAGTTTGTTGAAAGTGATTTAATAAATTGATCGTTTTCTATTAATTTCACGTAGCTTTTTTCTCGTATGTTTAACCACCACCCTAGTGA
This sequence comes from Prenolepis imparis, assembly GCF_030444845.1. Taxonomy (NCBI): domain Eukaryota; kingdom Metazoa; phylum Arthropoda; class Insecta; order Hymenoptera; family Formicidae; genus Prenolepis; species Prenolepis imparis. The sequence goes on along the minus strand of NW_028141373.1, from coordinate 31,162 downwards.
ACTATATTAACAATAATGGTCCTTCGAGCCGGATTCTAAGTGATATATTTGATAATCTCAGTGCGAATGCTAATCGTTCGCTGATTTTCGATCGTTCGTCGCGACATCAAAATCAATCAGCGATTCTCTCTCTCGCTTCTTTCGCGCTTATCTATATTGTCTCTAACGCTTTTCTCGCGCTTCTCTCGTGCGTGGATACAGTGTCTCTCGCGCTTCTCTCGCGCCTCTCTCAAGTGTATATCTCGCGCTCTCTCGCACTCACATACTCTATATCTCGCGCTCTCTCGCGCTTACATACATTTTTTCTTGCGCGTTCTCGCGCTCAAATACATTCTCTTTCGCGGTGCTTTCGCGCTCATACATTATCTCTCGCGCTCTATCGTGCAGTGACAGTTGCACCTTTCGCACACCTCTCGACAGTGACTTTTCTAGTGTGCTTGACTATCAGTGACGGTTAAAAATTGTTTAAATTTTTCGGTGGTTTTGTGACCTTGTGCGCTCGTTATTCACGATGGCAACTTTCGGCTCTGTTGTGAAAAAACAAAATAATCTTTACGGCCTCATCGCTCGATCTTACGATAACGTGAAGAAACTATGAAGTGACAAGGTCAACCGTCATTATCTTGACACTCGCCTCAAATCACTCTAAGCCAACTGGGAGCGATTTTACGAAAACCATGACAAACTTGTCGGCGCTTTGACGGAAGAGATAAGTAAGCATACATATTTTATGGATGATCTCTACTCAACCTGCGAAGAGGCTTACTGCCAATCTCGGGCGAATATCATGGTTCTCCGCGACACTCTCACGACGAAATCAGACGATTCCGGCGGATCTAAGCCAAATTCAAGCATCTGTCGAGCATTGCCGAAGATCAGCTTGCCCAAGTTTGCTGGAGAATATCACGAGTGGCCGTCCTTCCGTGATCTATTCAAGTCAATGGTGATTTTCAATACGGATATTTCAGCGGTCGAAAAGCTGCATTATCTCAAGTCACAAGTGACAGGCGAAGCAGCACGATACATTGCGAATATTCCAGTGACATCGGAAAATTTCTCACGCGCCTGGGATGCGCTCACAGCGCGATATGACAACAAACGCGTCATCCTCACGACGTATCTCGATCGGCTCTTCAGCATCAAACCGATCGCTCAGAAGTCAAGTGCTGAACTCAAATCCATGCTCGCTACTGTAAAGGAAGTTCTCGGAGCCTTGCAATCACTCGGCACACCTGAGCAGCAACGAGATGTCATCATCGTGTATTTCATCACCCGACGACTCGATGCAAGGACGCTTGAAGAATGGGAGCTCGATCAAGGAACTTCGCATGAGTTCGCGAAGTTTGATCAGCTGGAGCTCTTCCTTGAAAAACGCGTTCGCGCTCTCGAATCCGTACAATCGCGCTCAAGCCACGACTTCAGCATCGCAGAAGTCAAACCAGAAGCCGAAGACCTCAGCCCGAGCTCACGCGGCCGTAGTAAATTCTACTAGCTGCTCCTGCTGTGGTGCCTCACATTACATCTCATCATGTTCAGATTTCGCATCGAAGTCGTTAGCTGAGCGACAAGACATCGTTAGCAAGAAGTCGCTTTGTTTTAATAGTCTCGGCGCTCACAGGCTCAATGAGTGTCGGTCGCTTAAACGCTGCCGGAAATGTAAGTCGCAGCATCACACTCTTCTGCATCGTGATGTGACAACTCACAACCAAGTCTCTCCCGTCGCAAGTACCTCAACGAGCGCTCCGACTACGGAATCAGCACCGGTCTCAAAGTCTTCAGGATCTTCTACGACGACCGCTGTGCATTCACACACCGCTGCCGCTCACCTTGAACGTACTCAGGTACTTCTAGCGACTGCTTGTGTCACTCTTGTGAATTCCAGAGGAGCTAGCATTAAATTAAGAGCGCTTCTCGATCAGGGCTCAGAGATATCGCTCATCAAGGAGTCCTTGATCCAGCTGCTGCATCTTCCTCGTGCTCGAGCTTCTGTGCCAATCATGGGCGTCGGCGCTCAGCATATCGGATCGTCTCGAGGCGTGGTAGCCTTGACGCTTCGCTCACACTACGATCCGTCTATCGAACTCTCCGTGTCGGCCTTCGTCATTCCGAAAGTTACCGGTCGGATACCTGCAAGTCCAGTGACGGCCTCGTGGAGTCATCTCAATCATTTGCAACTGGCTGATCCTGATTTCGCGTCACCAGGACCGATCGACATCATCCTCGGCGCCGACGTGTACGGTACTTTGTTGCTCGGCGAGATCCGACGTGGACCACTCAGCGCGCCCGTCGCTCAACACACCTCGTTAGGTTGGATTGTTTCTGGTCCAGTCCACGCTCAAGCCACCTCGTGTCGCTCGTCGTACGTTGTCTCTTGCTGTCAACCTCAAGAAGTGGATCTCCAGGATGCTCTTCAACGGTTCTGGGAGCAGGAAGATATCCGTCCTTCAATCCTTCCAAGCCTCACTCCAGACGAACAGGCTTGCGAAGATCATTTTCGCAATACACATTCGCGAGATGAGACAGGGCGATATACAGTTCGACTGCCCTTCCGATCTTCAAACAACAATCTTGGCGATTCTCTACCTGCCGCTTGACGCTCTTTCGCTCGCATGCGTCAACGCATCCAAGGTGAAGCAGCCTTCGGTACACCGATTTCATGGAGGAATACGAATCTCTGGGTCACATGACGCCATCTTCATCATCTTCTCAGCCCATCATACATCTGCCGCATCATGGAGTGCTACGTGAAACAAGCTCGACAAACAAATTGCGAGTAGTATTTAACGGCTCAGCTCGCACTTCTACAGGAGTGTCATTGAACGATTGTCTGCACGCTGGTCCTAAGCTCCAGCAGGATCTCGACGCCGTCATCCTCCGCTGGAGAACGCACGCCTTCGCATTTGCCGCGGACATCGAGAAGATGTACCGGCAAATCGTGATACATCAAGAAGATCGACAATTTCAACAGATCCTGTGGAGCACGACCGACTCGCCTCGAAGCTATCAGCTCACGACTGTCACTTATGGCTTAACCTGTGCGCCTTATTTGGCTCTGCGAGCTCTACAGAGACTCGCAACGGACGAGGAACTCGCCTTTCCTCAGGTATCGGAGATCGTACGCAAGGCCATGTACGTCGACGATGTGCTTTCAGGTGCCGACAATCCACAGGATGCACAATCCAAAGTCATTCAGTTAGTGCAGCTCCTCAAGGCGGGCGGTTTCACGCTGCAGAAATGGTCAACCAACTGTGAGGAGATCTTGCAGAAGCTCTCTGACTCGTCAGCGCTCACCTCAACTCGAGAGTTGCAATCTGAGGCTCGCACTTTAGGTCTCACGTGGCATCCAGCTTCTGACGCCTTCAAGTTCAAAGTCAGCAACTCCGATCCGATCATCAAGTTTACGAAGAGGGCCACTCTATCCCGCGTCGCTCAACTTTTTGATCCACTCGGTTGGCTCTCTCCAGTTACAATCATCGGCAAGGTCTTCATCCAGAACTTGTGGAGATCAAATCTCGGATGGGATGATACCCTGCCACAATCTCTCATCCAAGAATGGAAGCGCTTCGATGAGGATCTCCGAGGAGTCTCCGAATTTTCAATTCCTCGATGGCTCGGCACATCATCCAGCAGCCAAGGTCTCGAACTTCATGGATTCTCAGATGCATCGCGGGACGCACTCGGAGCAGTGCAATATATCCGCTCCATCTCTAATTTCGCAGATGCCAAGGTCACCTTGCTGGTGGCTAAGAGCAAGGTGGCTCCGCTCAAAAAGCAAACAATACCTAGGCTGGAGCTTACAGCAGCTGTTCTCATGACTCGTCTTCTGGCTCGTGTTCGCTCAATCCTCAACAATCAACACGTTCCAGCTCATCTGTGGGTCGACTCAAGCGTCTGTCTCGCGTGGATTCGCGGACATCCATCGCAGTGGCAGGAGTTTGTCGCCAACCGAGTCGCTGCTATCAAGGAGCTCGCACCAAACGCACGATGGCATCATATATCTGGCTGTGAAAATCCAGCCGACTGTATCTCTCGAGGGCTCTCTCCAAGGCGGCTTCAATCACACGAGCTGTGGTGGCGTGGACCTATCTGGCTTCAGGGTCCTTCAGTAGGGTGGCCATCAACATCTCTTCCTATTGATGATGATGTTAATATGGAGGAAAAACGATCGCGCAGAGTCTTAGCAGTCGCAGTAAGTACTCCTGCTTCTTGCTGGGATCTAATCGAGCGTTTTTCTAGCCTCACTCGACTTCTTCATGTCATGGCATGGATCCTGTGCAGCCGTGCAGTAGGCAAAAGGACCGATCGTCACTGTTCTCGAATTCTCCACCCGGACGAGATCCACACCGCTCGAACGTTTTGGATAAAACACACCCAGCAAGCCTACTACTCGCACGAGCTTGAGGTGTGCACCCTTAAAACGCCACTGCCGAGATCTCATCCGTTTCTCAAGTTGGCTCCATTCGTGGACGCTGATGGAATCCTTCGTGTTGGAGGACGTCTTAAGAACTCACTTCTCGACCCAGACGGACGACATCCAGCGATCCTTCCTCGCGATGCTGTGTTGTCTTGTCTTCTTATTTCAGATATTCACGATCGAACTCTCCATGGCGGTACCCAAGTCGTTTTAGCCACGCTGTGCCAACAATACTGGATCCTGGGAGGACGCGCTCCAGTCAGCGCTTTAATACGCCGCTGCGTCAAATGCGCTCGCCATCGCGCTGCAACTGCGCAAGAGATGATGGGGTCTCTTCCATCATCACGAGTTACACCAACGCGCCCATTTCTAACCTCTGGAGTGGACTACGCCGGACCTTACACTCTCCGAACCTGGAGAGGTCGAGCGTCGAGGTCATACAAAGCGTACCTCGTCGTTTTCGTCTGCTTCTCCACTTCAGCAGTACATTTGGATCTGGCGACGGATTATTCGACGCAAGGTTTCCTCGCCACCTACCGCCGATTCATTGGACGACGAGGACGCTGTACGACCCTCATCAGCGACTGCGGAACGAATTTCGTCGGAGCAGACGCTGAACTCCGACGACTCTTCGATTCCGCATCTCGAGAAGTCGCAGAGCTTGCTCACTTGCTTGCCGCTGACGGAACGGAGTGGAGATTCAACCCTCCTTCCTCTCCACATTTCGGAGGCAAGTGGGAAGCCGCAGTAAAGTCTACGAAGTTCCATCTGAGGCGACTCATCGGCGACACCGTGCTGACCTATGAAGAGTTCAGCACACTTCTTATTCAAATCGAGGCGGTGCTCAACTCCAGACCGTTTTGCGCGCTATCCGACGATCCGGCAGACGTCAGCGCGCTCACTCCAGCGCATTTCCTCATCGGCGAGCCAATCATCGTCCTACCAGAGCCGCCTCACTATATGAGATTCCAACATCAAGGCTATCCCGTTGGCAGCTTGTTCGCCAAACGATGGATAAATTCTGGTCTCGGTGGTCAACGGAATATCTCCAACGACTTCAAACCCGGAACAAGTGGCATCTCTCCACACGACCGCTACAAATCGGAGATCTTGTTCTTGTCTTGGACGAACGATATCCACCCGCGAAGTGGCCTCTCGCGCGCGTGACAGCTACGCATCCGGGAAACGACGGACGCGTACGCGTCGTTATGGTTCGCACCTCCGCGTCTGAGTTTAAACGGCCGATTGTTAAATTAATTCCGCTCCCCGTCGCAACTTAATTTTTTTCTCTTTCTTTTTTAATTCATCTCATCTTTCAAAATCTCAATTGTATCGCATTCTCATTGTAATTATTCATCGCTCTTCATTGTTTTTGTACTCAGTGACGTTACAACGCCCCTGAGGCGGGCGGTAATGTTAAGAATTTTTCTTGTATTCTTTTCTTCTCGCATTATGCTTGCATTCATGTTTTCACATATAATTCTCATTTACATCTCACTAAATCAAAATCAGCTGCTCGCGTATTGTATTCACTCTATGTATATACCTATATATCCCGCGCCCGTCGTGTTTACGAGGTTTTTCGTGCCTCGTGCGTCTTACCGCGCGCGCCCCTCACGCTCACTTCCCAGTTCAAAACAGCTGACTCGATTACATGTTATATTCGTATTCTTTTAAGTGGCAAAACCCTCGGTTAATCGTTTCACGACCTTCGTACGATAAACATCGCGCTTTACTGATATCAGTGTCCGCTCCATCTATTCTTTCTTCGATTATCTCGTGTACAAAAGTTTGTTGAAAGTGATTTAATAAATTGATCGTTTTCTATTAATTTCACGTAGCTTTTTTCTCGTATGTTTAACCACCACCCTAGTGAACTATATTAACAAATTCATATAGACTATTTATTTTAAGAAAAATATAATGTGTACAACGTATAAAATATATGAAATATACATGAAATATATGAAATACAAAATCTTTATTAATACATCCTTTCCTTTAATCGTTACAATATATTACACATATGTTACATAACAATATATCATACACACATACACACACACACACACATTATACTACATTATATTTTATAAGGGTATCTGGTAATGTCCCCATGGTAATGTGTCGGTCGAATCAGGTATAATATACCGCTTATCGTCGTACGGACTTAGAGCAATTTTTGTCTCGCGGATGGTATACACTTCGTGCAATTTCGATCTAATACATGACTGCTGACGTGTCATTTCAATCTCGTTATTCAGGCACCGCGTATAATCGTCGAATGTTATACTACGCGCTACGACATTACTTTTGACACCTTTTGCTTTTTTAGTGTCTTTTTTGCCGTCCACCCTCACCGCGTACATTTTTGCTCTAAGCTCGACGAATTCGGTCATTATCGCGCCGTTATTCTCGTCTTTCATCAAGCCTGGCACCTTTTTGTTTGCATGCGCTATACCGTACGCGTTGTCAATTGGATAATCGCTCGTATCGAATCTAGCGATATCGCGTTTCATGTTCTCGTACACATCGTCGCACTCAATGTGATATATTAAACTGTCGGTGTCGGTGTACATTATCCGACATCTTTCACGATAGAGCGGTGACATGTACTCATAGTGAAATTCGTACAGACACACTTTCGATATATCGAGTATGCACATGCCAACATAGATTGGTTTGTTAAATTTTACTTCTAGTTTACGTAATTCAACGGCGATTAAATTTTCCGAAAAGACGCTCCTGCTATGGAAATTTGATTTCGCGATCATCGCTTCCGCACCGTATCGTCCGTCCCACTTTGTCAATAATTTTACATCTACATGATTTCGAACGTTTTCCATAGTTTTACCGAATACGCGTTGTTCATCAATTTTGTACAAATTTTTTTCAAAATCATTTTTCGCTTGTGTTCTAAATTTCGTATTGAGTTCGATGTAATCGCGGAGCCATGCGGATTGAGTAAATTGTAATACGCGATGTATCTTTACGATACGAAGACCGTGACGTGTACACTGCTGCAGGTTGCGATAATGTATGACGTAACGCTTCTTGTCATATAGCGTCGCGAGGAGCTTATCTTCCCGCTTGCCGGGCGGCTTGTCGCGCGTCGGACAGAACGGTAGGTCAATGTGTGTGTTGTGTTTATTTTGTGGGTACTCTAGATCAACCTCGAGAATATAACCTGTGAGCGAATCCGGAGCGATCGCGTTAACGTCAAAGTTTGAAACGTCTTCGATCCATCGAAAATCGGCATAAGGCAATGGTTGACACATTGCCCATCCATACAAATTATTTACATCGAAGTACATAAGGTACGACGATGGTTTCGATGGATCATATGACTGCATGTACTTGTTATTAGCATGCGCGTATCTGTTGGAACATTGACTTGGATCACCGCGTATACCCCGTTCAATAAACATAACCATGTCGATATCGGTAAGCAATTCAAACGTAATATTTGTATGTTTTAGCATCGCGTCCCATGTATACCCGGGAAGAGTATAATAATACGCAGGATCGAGTCCGTAACTCGCGATGCAAGTGTCGCGGAAATTTTCAAAAATATCTGCTAATAACAAGAGATCAATTTTTTAATACAGATCGCTATATTCGCCTAGCGTTCGAAGGGAGAATCGGTTCCAGACGTTCTCGGTGTGCGCGTAATCGGTCTCGGATACTGTCACCGGTCAAGGAACTGTAGAATGATTTGCGCAGCGATAAACACGTATCTTGCAACTTGTCAACACAGTCTACATATTCGTACGGAAAGACGCCCTTCCGTGTTAATAGATTGAAATTTTCAATCGGTAAATTTTTAAATTCCGAATGTAAAATTTTGAGTTTGTCTTTATCCAAAAAAGATGCCAATTTATCGAGACTTGTCGTGAAAAATTTATATGAATCGATGAATCGTAATTTTATGCAAGCTTTCCAATCTTTGTCATCGTTGGTACTATTGACAGTTTTTGTGAATGATATATATTTTTCTTTAGTTATCGGAAGTAATTCAATGCTCCCTTCAAACGCTATAGCTATATCCTCGATAATGAAATGTGCGTCATAACCTGATAAATTGTGAAAAACTATCGGAATACAAAAAGATTCTTTATAATTTAGATTGCAATTTGAGTGCGCGGGACCTCTGTATCGTCCGGTCAGATGGCAATGATCGCGTACGCGTGTATCATCTTGCGCAAACGATTTTTCGCAAATGTAACAATGCGTTGCGCTGTGAAACTTTTCCCACTCGTCAGATGTTAAATTTACCATAGGAACATTTGTGGTTAAAATAGTCTTTACGCGTTGCGCCAAATTTTGTAGTTGTTCGGCAAACCATGAAACGCAATCGGTGCTGCGACGAGAATTGTACGCGGATAACGAATTGTTGTACGAGCAGTGTACATACCCACATAGCACATGGATGTCCATTGAACGTCCGACGAACGTACGATTGGTCTAACATGGATATCCGTAAGATGTCCGTATACGTCCGCTGGCTGTCCATGGAGCGTACATATTATGTCCCAATGTCCGGCTTATTTACGTCCATAGAACGTCTTATGGACATCTGGTAAACAAATACGGATATCCTATGGACATCCATATCGGACTAATTAGATGCCCTTCGGACGTACAATGGACATCTAGTGGATGAAAATACAGTACCTCCAATGGATGTCCAATTCAAATGTCTCATGGACATTCAATAAATGAATACCGTACGATTTATGTCCAATTCAAACATCCATAAAACCAGGGATTTGATTCTTGAATTCATTAATAAAAGAAACGTATGTGCAAATTCTGCCCTTACAGAAAAATTGTAAAAGTTGATTGGCTATTTAGCCAATCAAAACTTGTAGATTTTCTGTAAAAATGGAATTTACGCATACGTATCTCTTACAAATGCATTCAAGAATCAAATCTCTGGTCTCCGGTTTGTCTGAAAAACATAATCATTAAAAATAGATGTTTATTTTAGAATATCCATTTTATACAGCACATATGGCATAGAATCTATAAAACGATTTCCGAACTTTTGTTAACGTTTTATTAAATAATTCCTTATATAAAATTCCACCTTTGAGCAGACTGCAAATTCAAGATTATTAAATACACACAATCGCTGTTTTTGAACTTGTAAATTACAAATCAATCTGGTATTTATTACAGAGTAAATGTGGTGCAATATAGGAATAAAATAAATTATTTTCGACAAGTTAATAAATATATTTTAATTTTTCATTTTTTTATTATTATAAAAAAACACATTTAATGATTAAAATTAATTTTATTATTAATCAATTGTGCTGTTTACCATCTCTATAATATAATTTGTACATAATACGTATAATATGTAACATACATTGTTGTACAGCAAAACTCTAATAATAAGTAACTTTTTTATACATATACTGAACGTATAAAAATAAACTAAATAATTATTTTATTAATTATAATAAAAAAATGTTACAGTTATTCTAACAAAATTGGTTTATATTGATGTGACACAAAAGCACTTGGCCAAACTATAATTATCAAATAATATCTATGAGTTAATAACAAAAATATTAATTCTATTATCTTTGGTATATATATGTGTATACATATATATATATATGTAGATATACACACACACATATATATATATATATATATATATATATATATTGCTTACGATAAGACTAGTCGTTATCATTTGCACGAAGCTCAACTGCTGCTTCTTCATCTGCACGTTTACCACATTTTTCAGGCGCGCGACGCAGCCACTCTTTAATGAAAGTACAAATAAATGTATTTGTAGCATCGGGATAATGTTTTTGAACTACATCTGAAAAATAAGAGAACAAGTTTTAATACTAAATTTTAGTAAAATATCAAATTAAAAAAAATATATTAAATCTATCACCAATTAATTAACATTTATAAACTAATAATTACTCAGTTTCAATAATAGGAAGTGTATTATAATAATTAACTTATTTACCTGTTACAATTGTGCAAAAGGGCAGTTCAGAAAATTGTTTTTTGTTTCTTCTTCCAAACCAACTAAATGTTTGCGCTAATTCTAATGCGATGCATTTTTTTAACATGTTTTGTACAGTGTGTTTTGCACTTTGGCCACCAAGTTTTTGTAATTGTTTTATCTGTGCAAAATTATTATATAATTATAAATACACTTGTCTAAACCATCAAAAACATAAATAGATGAAAATTAACAAATATCTTACCAATTTTGCGCGATTTTGTTCATCTATTAAGAATCTCTCTAATGTTTGTAATTCCTCGTCGTTTTTAATCGGAAACATAGAAATGAACGGATTCTCTCCCGCCTCTTCATTTTGATCGTTTGCTTGATTTTTTTTACAGGTACATACGTTTCGTTCATCATTTTGATTGGCAATAATAATGTTTACTTTATATTTTATGTCCGTTAAAGTTTTTATAATGTACTTTTTGAATGAGGCATCGTCTGTAAGCATGCAAAACTATTAATTACTGATAATATAATACATACAAGATTGAAAACAACCGTTTATCCTTAAAATGTCGTATTCCTGGCTTAATTCTAAGACAATTTTTCCTTTACCAAAATTTTATCCGAAGCTTAATTTTTAAATTATAAAAAGAAATAATTAGCGAATTACGGAACAAGTACGAGGAGTAGGCAGGAGCGGCGTAACTCATCATCCGATGCGTGTTATTACGATAGTTACGATCAGCTGTTTGTTACACGTGATATCGGATGATGAGTTGCGCCGCTCCTGTCTATCTCTCATACTTGTCCCGTAATTCGTTAATTATTTCTTTTTATAACTTAAAAACTAAACTTCGGACAAAATTTTAATAAAGGAAAAATCGTCTTAGAATTAAGTCAGGAATACATTTTAAAAACAAACGGTTGTTTCAAATTACCGTGTATAAACAAACTTATTATATAAATTATGACTTACTTTCCACTTGCATATGCTTGTCATATTGCGCAATGGATGGTGAAGATTTATGTGCAGTTTCTTTTACATTCTTAGCAAATTGTGCCAAACTAGACTCGTTTTCAGAATCAGATGAAGAAATGTTATTGCGTTGTATGAAATCGGTTGAGCGCGAAAGATCTCTAACTCCCTTCTTTTTTATTGTCTGCGATTGTAAAATATCTGAAAAAAATAACAAATATAATAAAATATAATTAATATTTTGATTAAAGCCAATTAAAAGGAGGATAAAAACAATTCAATATTTCGATTATATAGAGTAATTGGTAACTACATTTCAAACGATAAATTTGAAATTATTTAACTATTAAAAATTACCATTGTATATGTTATTGGTATTTTTTTTACTTATTATTGACGATCTACTATTCTGAGAAAGATTGGAATGAAATGAATAGTCCTGTTCTTCGGATTGCAATTGCAATAGCGATGATTGTTGAGATGATGCTCTAGCTGTAAAATTAATGACAATTAAAAAATGTAATGCTAGAAATTGCCAAATCTACTTTTGTTGACCAGTGCTTTGGTTGGAATATTTTAGAATATTTCTTTCGCTTTTAATTAATAAATTGGACGCAGTTATGCAATATGGAACCAACTACCATTTTTTTTATTTCAAGATGTTTATCGTAAATTGTACCTGATACATTTGAATGTATCAGACACAATTTGCAATAAAAATCTCGAAATCGAAAAAATTGGTGATTGGTTCCATATTGCATAACTGCGTCCAATTATCTAGAATCGATTTGTAAATAGCAACATTAATGTAAATATAATTTTCTTACAACTTATATCCCCTTTGCTGTAATGTGCAGATGAATTATTTCCACAGCTTTGTTGTCGCGCAATTGGTTGACGCGGGAATGATGGCAAAAGTTCAGCAAACGAATCTTCCTCCTCTGAATCACTACTGATTAAACGTTTCGCTGCTGCAATTCTTCTTCGCTTCTTTGCAAGTAATTCGTCGGTATCAGTATTTACATCTGTGACTATTTCTGCTCTCTTTAATTTTTCTTTCGCACGTTGAAAGGAATCTGAAAATAGTGTAGTATAGAATGAAACATGCATCGATGAAATATTTATAGTATTGTGAAAAAATTCTGTATTGATATTCTAATAATCAAAACATTGCAAAAGCAATAAATTCGGTAATCAATTTCTTTTCTAGATTCTTGTACACTTGACATAAGGCATCTACAATAAAAAACTATAGAATTTACTATACCAGGTTATTAAATAGTCTGGAAATGGAAAAATATTTTTAAAGCTAAGCATTTAAAAAAAACTGTTTCAGACAAATCTTATAGGGTGTAGTAGTGATGCATCAAGTGATAATGCAAATTTGATTTTAGATAATAATAGCTGATATTCATATATAGATCGTTCTTATTTCAAGAGTCTTATGTAATGTCTTAATACGGCTATGTGAATGGTTTGACATCTTAATCATTGTACTTAAGACGATCTTAAATATAAGAACCGATTATAAATAATGTGAAAGCTTTGACTTAAGATCAATTTTTTAAAAATAGGAACTTATATTTTTTTTATATATTAATCTTTATTTATTTATATAAATATTTAACTTTTATATATTATATCAAACATTATAAACATATATATTTCTATATTTACCAGAAGATGCTATGATTTCACGTACTGCGACTTGTGTCCAATTAACAATGTCAACATTTTGCATTGATTCAACTGCCTTATCGTAAGCTTTGAAGTTAGTGTAATTTGGCCAGTATGCTTTTATTCGAGTTCCATCAACAAACTAATTTTCAGGAATAACTTGAATTCCGTCGTCAAATTGAACGACGTAGTATTTTCGTGAGTCGTCCTTCATGGTGCTGCTGTTAAACAATAAAGTAATAATAATATTAAGTGACATTCCAATCGCTACCGAATCAAACGAGTAATATAAAGAAACGTCAGATATTGAGCTGTCTGAACTGAACCTTGTTAGCATAACAATTTTTTTATGTGCCTAACGCATGATTTATCTAATAATATATTTTAGAGCAATATATTTTAGAGCAATTGAGATTTTGTTTATTTAACGACAATTAAACAAAGTTACATTATAACAAAAAATTACATTACAATTTTACAGACATTAAATTATAAATTTAATTATAAATTTAAAAATTATAAATTATAAAAAAATAACCAAAAAAAGTTAATCATCAGTATGGAGTAGTGGAAATACGATATAATTCGTTCGTGCATAAGGCAAACGTACAAATTTTTGACAAATATCAGATATACGCCACCATCTTCTCTTAGATAATTTGCCAACTATATATATATCAAGCATAGACGACAAACATGGAATTTTAAAAAAATCATTCCTTTCTTCATATTCTTTACCAATAATGACGAATTCATTTATTTCTGTATTGAAGCTAATGTTTTCAATGAATACGATATTTCCTTGTCGTAACCCACAGCAACTATTAGCTTTATCATTAGATCGCAATACATATTCCTTAAACATAATTTCTTTATATTGCGGATCTACACAGCTATCAATAAGAATACCATTTGTGTGTAAATTACATACTCTAGGTGTAATAATCCGTTGCTTTTCTTTTGTATTGGATGCATGTAAAATATTTTTTAATTCTGCATAGCGATTGTTTAACTGTTGTAAAGGTTTATCTGATTTTCGCACAAGTTTTTTTAAATATTGCATAAAATTTTCGAATTTGAATGCACTGAAGGAGTCAAGTACACCGAAGTTTTTAACGTCATCAGGCATATGAATAAGATTATGCACGTTATGCGAAACTTTATGTTCACCATATATAATTTTAAAACTGTGCACAAAATGATTCAATAATTGTTGTGCATAATTTAAATACTGTTTACATAAATTTGGGCAACACATTATTCTGACAGCAACGCTAAAACTTATAAAATGATTATATAAACTCGAACTAAGTACTGATTCGAACACAACAGGGCTAGTATATAATAAAAATTGGCGAAATTCGGTACCCTTCCATTGCGCAAGATATTTTAACGATCTTGGTTTTCTAACAAATTCTATGGGAATACTCGATCTGAGTTCGATCAAACGATGAGATATTTGTTCAATTTTGATATGAGGAAGACGAACCTGCAATTCGCCACTAACTATGTCATTTAGCATTTTTCGTACTGTACCGAGACAGATTACATGTAAATAATCCAATACTACATTTGTTACTAAACCTAAATTAGGAATATCTGCCAAGATGCTACGTCCTAAATGATAATGATCATCCGTCTGATTTACAAAGTCTTTATCTGTTCGTCTTCTGGCATCGTTTTTTAGAAAACATACTCTATTTTTTCTAAAATTACCTTCTACACAGCATTTGGTACAACTAGAGTACCCTGAAAAAGTTTTTACATTTAAAATAAAAGCTTTTGCTGGAGCATCACAAATTATTTGTTTGATGACAACTTTATATATTTTTCCATTATGAATCAAACCATTTCGAACAATATCAATAGCTTCTGTTACAAAATCTTTTAAAAATACGGAAGCATCGCTCGGTTTACAATTTCCGTGATATGCGCCTATTAAAAAAACAATGCTATACTCGATTAGACAACCTAATATTGGCCATAGTGCACTGGTTGAAGATCTAGACAATGGTAACCCATCGACGTTAATAGACAAAGAAATAGTATTTTCAAATTCAACAAACATTTTGGAATTCTGTTCAATAAAATCTATTAAGCTACGACCTAAGCCGTAATGCCAGTAAAATCCGGGTGCCATTTCTTTAATTTTTGTATGTCTCGGAATCTGTAATAATGTTCGCGGATCAGTTGGTAAATCCGAATTATGAGGGTCGGTTTTTAATACTTTTAGAAGCGCTGATAAATCGGAATGCGAAATGTTCCTTTCTACAGCCCACTTTGCAAGACCGACTTTTAATTCAATTTTCTGTAATTGTTGATTAATATTCACGACTTCATTTTCGTGATATTCAGTAATAATTTGAAATGTATTATTTTCTTCAGAATTATTTTCTCCTAAATCAGTTTCTTCCGAACTATTATTGTTACTTGAGTAGAAAGACACCTCTTCAATGTTTACCTCATTAACATGTGCATCAAATATTTGCTCGTTTGAATATTTAGCTGAAGACGATGAATTCGAAACTATGTTGGAAGCTATCGAATTTTCTTCCTTACTGTCTAAATTCGAAGATCTGTGCTCATCTAAAAAGTACTGATGAAGAAACAAAGTCTTTTTATTTATTAATCTTCTAACGTGACGAGTTGACACAGTGTTTATTGGTTTCCTCTTTGGCATGATTATATTTTACCTACAAAGTTGATAAACATAAATAAGATATAAACAAAAGTAAGATAAATAAGATAAACGAAAGTAAAATAAAAGACTAATTGTTGAGGTGATGAAAAGAAGATTCGATGTAAAGTGATGTAAAGTTATTTGCTTATGCCGTTTAACCATAAAAAACATTCATTTTTTTTCATTTATATATACATAAAATTTATATTTTTTAAGATTATTTTTATGTAAAACAAATCAAATAAATTTAATGAACTAATTTAAATTTAGGAACTGAATTTAATGTAGCTGAATTAGGAACTGAATTATATTTAATGTAGCTAATAATATTTTCTGACTTCAACAAGCCTATTCTACAATAAGGAATTCCATATTGATAAACTTTTTTGATGAGAACATAGCCATGTATCGTCGACATTAAGAATAAAAGTCTATGCGAAGAATATTTATTCTTACAATATAAATCATGCATGTTGTATACGAAATACGTATGATATACATTTGCTGCACGCGTCGTCTGACCTCGGAATTTATAGACAAAATGTGAATAAAATTATGTTTGCGAAAAGATTTCTTTAAAGAAGGATATCAAAAACACATTTTTTTTGCAGCTCGATCATGTCACATCTCATAACCTATCATAACCTCTAAAAAAGCGCAATACATTTTACATATACTTAAATTAATTATATATGTGAGTTATGAACATTATTAACGAACATTATTATGAACATAAATTAAATCATAAATAAAATTCACTTACCTGAAAAGAATCCTGCATAAAGAAAATAAAAATTCGTCCGAGACGATTCAGCGAAAGGCCACAAAGCATACCAGGCACCATCAGGCACCATGAACATGTGAGAATCACAGACAAAAACGCGGGAATTAAACAAACGCTAATCACTGATCTCTATAGTACAGAAATCAGTGGCGCCAATATATGGAAATCGCGCCATATATTATTTCACATATTATTTCACATATTCAAATGTAACACAGACTTAGGTGATATTTCATGTATTGTACAAGTTTTGTTAGGTATAATGATTGACTATAAAATGAAGAATTTCTAGAAACTCGAGAACCTCTCTATTCTGCAGCCTATTTTAACATAAAAAATTTGTCGTACGCATTAAAATATTAACCATATAAGTGTTAATAATCTCATATATTATTTTTAAAGAAAATTACACTTATTATTTAGACTACACTTTTCTCAAAATTAGAGTTTTTGAACCGGATATCGATATTTAATCGATTTTTGAATTTAAAACAAAAATAGCGGAGCACAGAGATATATTTTAGTCGTCGTACGCGTAATAAAAATCGAAAAATAGATTTATTTGTACAAAATATTCGATTAAATTTGTGTCGCTCTACATATGGATTTATTAACGTAAAATGGATGTGATTTGGATCCATTGAATATCCTGTGGCTGACATCCGATGAACGTCCCAAACGAGACGTACAATGGATGTCCATAAATTGTCCAAAGAAATCGGATATAAAACGGTTATATTTTGGACATCTATTGGACATCTTTTGATGGACGTCTAATGGATATCCATAAACAGACGTCGATAGGACGTTCGTAATATGTTCACGGACGTTCCGACATAAAACGAATATAATTTGGACGTCCGATGGATGTCTTGTGCTGTGTGGGTAGTATCCAATACTAAATACTTGATGATGTTGAAAGTTTTTTTCTTCTTCCGTCTTTGCCAAAACGCATTCCAAGTCGGCGTACACCACAAATGGAAGCCGCTCTTTCCTGTTGGTGAAGATGAGCCACTTGTCCTTATCGCTCGGTAACCGGATAGCGCAGTCGTTCATCTCTCCGCAGTCTACCGTATGTGATTGCAGTTTGTCTTCAAATCCGAAATAATGCATACATCTGTAAAAGATAATAGCAATTACAAACACTTTATAATTATTTTATGATTATTTAATATATAATTTTATTGCAATAAATATACGTACCGATCGCAGATATGTTTCTTGTGACCATCTTTGCTTAATTGTGTGTTCACGAGGCGGGATAAATTCTTGATCCATGCGAAATGTCCAACGTTGTTGCTATCATGCACGTACAGCAGGTTGATGTGTCTGTCTTTCTTCTGCTCACTGAGACGTATCGAGACAATGTTCTTTTCTTCGATGCTGTACACATTTATCGAAATGTTATTATGAACTTCAAACTTTTTAATTTGATTCACAGTCACTGGAAACTCAATGTCTTGGAGATTCAGCACTGTTGTGTAATGCGGATATGATGATTCCCGTTCCACATTTCTTTCGGCGGGGTACAGAGCAGCGACCACCGCCCACGCAAAACATGCATTGTCTTTTGATTGCACATTAACCACTGCTCTCTTCATCATTATTTCTCGCGGTAATTTAATGTGACATCCCGCACGCATTGGATTATACTTGTTTATATTTACAATTAAATTGATTATTCGCGACAATGCCCAACCACTATTGCGTTCCTGAAATTCTTCTAGCGATGCTAGCGTGGCTCGATAATGCGGTGATCGTACCAATCATGTAAATCGGAGGTGCGAAAGATTTCAAAGTTTTTTGTATTGATAGTTTTATTAGCACGCTTATCGCCCGACACGAACTCGCCATTAAACATAGTGTTCACTGTCATACTAGGGTGTTTTTGCAACACTTTTTGCACGTGTCTGATCACAATGTCTTTGGCCTCCTCTAGAAATTGACGAGGTTCGATGTGATTGCTGTTTATCACCGCACCAGTCAAGATGCGGCTCTCGAACGCCGTATCAATCTCTCGCCATATGAGTCCGATGTCCGATGTCGCGAACTGCTTCCGGCACCTGCGTGTACAAAACGTCTGCGTACCGAATTCTTCAACCCTTCGAGACGCGCGATTTGGGAGACAAGCGATTGTCGAACTCCGATCGGTAATCGTGGACGTTTTATTCGACTTTGTTCTTCCAGTGATTCGATGTATTCGTCACACTGCTCCCACACAATATATTCTTCCACCGAATTCACCCTTGTGGCTTGCTCCAACAAACTTGCTTCCAATTGTGCCATATTTCTTTACTCGAGATGCACTTCTTGAACCTCTGACAAAGATACTGACAGAGTATGCCTCCTTACCAGCATTTTGATTTGATTACTGACACTTGAAAAACTCGAGTATGTTGCGATTTTGTCACGTGCGGCTCATCGGCCTTGAAATTGATACATTTTGCGTCTAATATTTCATTAAGAATGATGTCATAGCGACCATGCAGTTATGTTTGAAAATTGCGATTTTGCACATTTTGCTAATCAACTAATTGTGAACACCTGGGGGATGACAGCAGCCGGTGCATTGGCGCTCGTGATACATTTAGCACATTTCGCAAGATTCATCTCAAGGTGATAGCAGCCGTGCATCGGCGCTTGAAAATTTTGAATATGTTGCATTTTTGCACATTTTGACCTTGACAATAATTCTAACATTTCATTTGAGGATGATGTCATAGCAGCCGCGCATCGGCGCTTGAAAATTTTGAACATGTTGCATTTTGCACATTTTGACCTTGACAATAATTCTAACATTTCATTTGAGGATGATGTCATAGCAGCCGCGCATCGGCGCTTGAAAATTTTGAACATGTTGCATTTTGCACATTTTGACCTTGACAATAATTCTAACATTTCATTTGAGGATGATGTCATAGCAGCCGCGCATCGACGCTTGAAAATTTTGAATATGCTGCATTTTGAACACCTGGGACTGATGTCATAGTAGCAGCTGTGCATTAGCGCTTAAAATTTTGAATATGTTGCATTTTGTACATTTTAACCTTTACAATAATTCTGACATTTCATTTGAGGATGATGTCATAGCAGCAGTCGTGCATCGGTGCTTTGATTGGTTGAAAATAATATTGGATCAGCAATAATCCCCACCCTATCACAATGGATATTATGGATAAAATTTAAAAATAATTTAATATCACATTGATCACTCGATTGAAAAGGTTCTTTTGAAATGTACTCCGCCAGCATGAATTATTACGTTCCAGTACAAGAGAGCAATGTTTTGTGCAAGAAGAAATGTGACAAGTAAGTTTCAATATTATCTGTTAAATGAATTTTCAATAAACAACTTTTTTTTTGTTAAATAATTATTTTCAATAAAATTTTTGTAGCGCTTTATCTCATCGTGCGGCTCGTATACTTGGAAGAAGATACGTCTTAACCCCAACATCATACAAATATTTGGAAATAGGAATCAGCGTCGGAATAATATCCTATGTGGAATTGGCTCTCGGTGATAATCGAGGTAATCAAATAATATTGCCCATTGAAACATGGAAATCTCTAATGCGGAAACGAGCAGACATTGAACAGCTAACTGAAACTCCGCCATGGATTAGTGATCTGACGCTCGAAGCGGTTAACATGTATACTTCAAAAATTATAAAAATTACATCATCTGATAATTCTTTGGACATGAAACCATCAACGTTACTACATTTATTCGATTTCGAAAAATGTATTGATCATATGTATTCCTGGCTGTGTGAGAATACTCATAGTGTTAATGAAAAATTTAAGCAATTTGTAAATATTTCACAATGTGATAATATCCGCGATGTGAGCAATGCCGCAAAGGCGATACGTGATAGTAATATGTTTAATAGCGAATCACTTATAGATTGTGAATTGATAACTTGTGTTATAAATGAAATTATTTATAATGCTTGCAACAAATAAAATTATTTTACTGTTAAACTGTGTTTAATTATTTCTTCCCTGTCTGATATACATAGTCGACAAAACTCTCTGGAGATGTAGAAAAATGATGAGCTAGATGATACTCCAGTTAGAACAGAGAGATGAAGAGATGAAGAGAGATGTAGAATTAAAATCAAGAGGGGAGCAACATTATAATATATGTGTCGTGTCATAGAGTAGCAGACTACTCGCATGCTCGTGCTGTGCGGTTGTATGAAACTGTAAGATATACTCTAATTGAAGGGAAAACGTGTTGCAACTGTAGATGCTCCCTAAATCAAATTTTATCGTGCAGTGTGTGTCCTACTTGCACACATTAAACTGTTTAAAAATTAAAACACTTAAAGTGCTGTGAAAATGACGAGTGATGTGAAGATGTTAACTCTGGAGGAATGCATTGAATTACTGGAACAACTTGTGTTGGTGACGGCTGCTGAGCTGAAAGAACATAATTTAATCGGATTGCATCCACATGAAATTGATAAAACGTTTTACTGTATGTGGGAGCCAGATTGTGATGGTTGTATCGACTTGTTAGAAGGACAATGTCCACAAGAACTAATGAGAATTTTCGGAATGAAAATCAACCCCAAGAAATTATTAATTGGAAATTTGCAGTCGCGGAAAGCTCGAATCGTGCAACTCCAAGACTTAAAAAGATCGCTACGCAAACCTTTCTTAAGCGTAGATATGAATGTTCCGGCAGTATCGACAAACACTCCGGTTAATTTAATCGTGCAGATGATACATGGGCGCGAAATAGGTTTGAAAAAACCTCATACTGATGCTCTAAAATATCAACTATGGGCTATGAAACTATGGGCTGATCCGAAAAATCGCTTTCTCCTATTCGAGTCGAGCATTTCTAGATTTTACTATGCTGAGCATAGAGAATCCTCTGAGGAGGAATAATTGTTGTAAGTATTTCTCTTCAATTATAAATTATTAAAATAATAAATTGATTAATAAAATAAATAATATATTTAATAAAAAATTTCTGTCATGTAGGAGTTCCGCCCTGCCGCCTCGCAGCCACCGCCCCACCACCTCGCAGCCACCACCTCACAGCCTCCGCCTCATACCACAAGTCGTGATACATGGGTCGATCATCGCGAAATATCATATCGACCCACCTGGTTCGATCATCATGACGCAGCCATCATAGTATTTTATATTATATTTTATATTTAAAATTTTTAAATTTACACACAAAATTGTATGATTGCACACACACACACACACACACACACACACACACACACACACACACACACACACAGAGTTATATAATAAACATTATTTTAAATATTAAAAAATATATAATTTATTTTAGAATAGGTCCTCTCTCCTTTCCTCCTATTAAAATCTTATTAATTTAAAAAAATATTAAAAGAAAAAAAATATTAATTAAAAAAATTCTCTCTTACGAACGCCTCTCTCTTTGCGTTCTCCTTCGCTGCATCAGCTCTCGCGCTCTCCTTCGCGTCATCTCGCTACCTCTCATCTCGCGCTATCACTCTCGCTCTTGCATATACGCCTCGCTGCAACACCTCGCGCTCTCCTTCGCTGAATCATCTCGCGACCGCTATCTCTCTCGCTTTTGCATATACGCCGCGCTTGCGTCATCTCTCTCACGTGTGCCTCGCGCTCTCCTTCGCGTTCCTCTCTCCCTGCGGACCCCTCACCCAAAAAGCTTCATGCGGTCTTTCGCGGATTCCTCTCTCCCCGCGGATCCCTCGCGGACCCGGCACCAAAATCGCGGACGCTTTCCCCTCCTCGCGGACCCCTCGCGGACCCGGCACCAAAATCGCGGACGCTCCCCCTCCCCGCGGCCCCCTCGCGGACACTAACCACGCGAACGCCTCCCCTTCCCCGCGGACGCTTCCCCCTCCCCGCGGACCCCTCGCGGACCCTACACCAAAATCGCGGACCCTTTCCCCTCCCCGCGGACCCTTCGCGGACCCGGCACCAAAATCGCGGACGCTCCCCCTCCCCGCGGCCCCCTCGCGGACACTAACCACGCGGACTCCTCTCCCACCCCGCGGACCACTCGCGGACGCTTCCCCCTCCCCGCGGACCCCTCGCGGACCCTGCACCAAAATCGCGGACCCTTTCCCCTCCCCGCGGACCCTTCGCGGACCCGGCACCAAAATCGCGGACGCTCCCCCTCCCCGCGGCCCCCTCGCGGACACTAACCACGCGGACGCCTCTCCCACCCCGCGGACTACTCGCGGACGCTTCCCCCTCCCCGCGGACCCCTCGCGGACCCTGCACCAAAATCATGGACGCTTCCCCCTCCCCGCGGACCCCTCGCGGACCCGGCACCAAAATCGCGGACGCTCCCCCCTCCCCGCGGACCCCTCGCGGACCCGGCACCAAAATCGCGGACGCTCCCCCCACCCCGTGGACCCCTCGCGGTATATCGCGGACGTTTCCCCCTTCCGCGTGACGTCATTCCCCCTCCCGCGTGACGTCATTCCCCCGCGCCACAGGTTCCCCTCGCCCCTCTCCACCCTCATTGCCCCTGAGTTAGAATTGGTATAGTATATCTACTTATATATAATTATAAATATATAATTAGATATATAATTGTAAATATATAATCATAAATATGGGAATTTATAATAATTATATTTTATTCTTTAGATTCAGAAAATTTAAGAAAAATATCATATACTCTTTAAAAAATGGAATATAACTGTTCATGTTAAAATAACAGAAAAATTGTGCACAGATTATGTTATTACTATTTGAGAAAATTAATAATCACAAGATATATATTTATCTTTTAATATTTGTTAATAGGAAGATTATAAAAATTATGACTCTTAATTTTACGACTATATCTATGAATAAGAAATTAAGAAAATGTGCATTGATACCAAATGATTTCATAAAATGCATTGATGTTTATGAAGTGAGACTTAGACTTAAAGAAAAAAAAAAGAATAAGCCTAAGCCTTGTAGAAAAAATATAAAGAAAATGCAACTTGAGAACATATACATTAGATTTAATATCTTTATTAAAATAATTTTAATACAAAATTTTATAATAACCCAATTTTAATTATAAAATTGTTTATAAAGTTTCAATTAAGATTAAAAATATATTCTTATAAAATAAATTTTGAAAATCAATTCTTAAAAATTCTTAAGAGATCTCAACATTTTGAAGTTCTTGCAATCACTGAAAGATCTTCGTACAACAATTTATAAAAATGTTAATTACAACTGTGAATTACAACTCGTCCTTAAAATTTTTTAAATCTGCACTATGTAACTTCATCCGATGTGTTAGCTGATTCCAAAATGTCATTCTTTCCGAGAGAAGATTGTTTTCCATAATTATCTTAGACGAATTTCCTATGTATAGATACTCTGGTGAATAATTTGTTTTCACCGGCTTCCACTTTATGGGAATTGCCTTCGTGACCTTTGGCGTTGGATTTCTAAAGAATTTTATTGTAATATGTACCTTATATACTAATAATTTTCATTTTCAACGTATAATCAAAAGAAAAAATTATTATAACTCCATTATTAACTCATTATATAATTATTATAAGATAATCATGATAAAATAATGCAAAAAATAGACATTATTATGCTAACTATTATCGTGATTAAATATTAATTGTATTATATACTGGTCTTTCATATTTTTATAAAACTTATATATGTATATGTATACAATTCTGATATATAGTCATAATAAAATCACGATGTAAATCCGAATTGTGAGATAGCTGGTTGTATTCAGTAATAAATTTTATCGCTAAAATATTAACACTTACCCGGAATTTGCAAAATTGTACCAGAGTTCGGTCATGATACTGATTATCTCGTTATCCTCCTTGGACAATTCCGTTTCCACGAACAATTGTTCATCCACAGGGAACAAATACTGCAATTCGTCCGCGTGTGACACTCCATAATTCTTCTCTCTATCGCCGAATATCGAGCTAAAAGACGCGCTTCCTTTGTACGCGAAGTAGTAATAATAGACTGGTGAAGTTTGATTCACAATAAAGTCTTGGATAGCTTCGTGAGTGCCGTGATTAAACCACGCGTCGCTGTACATCTGCAAAGTTATTAAATTAATACAGAAACTAATTAAATTAATTAGTAATTAAATAGTAATTAGTAGAAACTAATTAGTAATTAAATTAATACTGCAATTCTCTTGTTGGATTAATTTTGCAAAAAATAGAAAACATATTATAAGTATTATTAAATAATTTTTTAGAATAAAATAATTTTTGTAGTAACTGTATACTCTATTTGCGAGTTAAAGAAAATGTCTTATTTTTTATATAATAAAAATAGAAAATGAAATCATATATTCTTTTCGTTTTAAAACTTCAAAAATATTAACATTTATATTATTTAATTTGGACTTACATCGATGACTTTGAATCTAGCTTCATCGGATTCATCGATGTCTTCATTGTCGAAGTAGAATTCGCGAATACTAGTGCTTATTTCATCTCGAAATTGTGTATCTCGAAGACGGTATTGCTCTTCGTAGTATAAACTGAGAGGTGCAACATTGTGGAAATCACTATTCAATTTCTTCACATGTTCACCCTGATCTCGTCCGTAATTACCTGAGGAGCATCTTATGCATAAATTGTTTGTTCAACTTAAAAAAAATTTTTATATAAGAAATTTTATATTTCTTAATAATATTTTGTATAATCTATAATTATAGGTATATTCTACAGATATCCATTATTTCTCCATGTATTTTATATCTTGTATAATCTATAATTATTAATTATATATTTAATTATATATATATACAATATAATATATATAACGTGAAATGATTTTGTAAAACTGTATAAAATTATCTGTAAACATATAATGTGTTAACTATTTCCTAAGTAAGCATCGCCACACATTGAAAAATGTCTTTTATCTAGATATCCATCATTTTTTAAATATCTTATATAATATATTTATATTTTATGTATTTATATATATTTTATATAACATATTTATAACATATATATATATATATATATATATATAATTTATACAATTATATATTCTATATATTATAATTATATATTCCACAGAAATAATTTTAATAAAATGTAAAAATAACTATGTACTAATAACTAATAAGAAAATGTACTAATAATGTACATAAGTTATTTTATAAATAACATTTTAGTTTGTTCAGGTAAAAATATGTGTTCTTATGCGATACTGTAAATGTAAGAAGAAAAATATAAAGTTGATACATTGTCATTAATAAAATAGTATTTTACATAAGCATAGTAATACATCTTGTGCTGTATCAAGTAGTTGCTATATCAAGCAATTGCATACATTCATACAATTTGCAATAATTTCAGTTTTGACTTAAATAATTCCAAAAAAGTGTAAAAATTAAAGAGCCTCTGATAAACAATCGTTTGCTTTTGTCTCTTGCATTATTTAACATACAAATTAATTATATCTATATGCACACATATTCTTTTAACTATTTATTTATTAAGGATTGCCAAAAATAAATAATTTTATATAAATTTTTTATAGTTCATATATAAATAATTTTTTTATACATTTTACTTATATTTCATGTTAAATGAGAGAAAGAAAGATATAATTTTATTTTAGATTTTGTAAGAATTTAATACTCTTTTAAAAGAGTATTAAACCAAAATATTTTCGCAAGAATGATTTTTGTGTTTATACATAATTTCTTGATAGATCCGATGCATTGAAAGTGATAATAGTAATGTAAAATTAATGCAAATTTATGAATAAAATAAATAAAACAAAATAAAATAAAAATAAATAAAATAAATATATTTTTAATTTATTTAATACACATACAAGTCTATTATATATTAACTGATTAAAAATTGATATTCCGTATTTTTGTCTTTTTTGTTAGCCTAGTGATTTACACTAATTATTTTGACAGAAGTAATATCTGCTAAGTCAAACATATCTTTCAGAAATTTGGAAAGTGTCGAACATCTATTGTAATGTTTATAATTATAAAATTTTTTTCAAATTGTTTCCTACTCGGTGTCATTATTGGTTAACATTTAATCGTAAAACTTAAAACGTTAGGCAAGTTTAAATTGTGTACCAATATTTATGTTTCTACAACGAATTATACTTCTTCCCACGACCTTCTTTTATTCTATTACAAATTTGTATATCTTTCGTATATTTTTCGTTAAAATAATTTTTCACATGTACCTATATAGAAGTGCACGATCTATGATACAGAGCAGATATCAGCAAGATCGAGTGAAGGTAATAAGACCGATTGTGAGACTATATCACATCAAGAACAATCAAGCATTATTGATATTTGTGTTAATTATTATCAAATTTATCGAATACAGAAAAAAAATATAATTTGTTGTACTTTCGGAAATGGCGACACGTAAAAGGTAAGGGAAACGGCGATGAATTAAATTTCATTTTTTATTTTCGCACTTTTGAATCATTTTTGCACAATGAATAGAATTATGTATAATGAATAAAATCATAAATTCAAATATGTAGGATGTTTATCACAAATATTAAATATTTGAGTTAACTTTTATTGTTAGCTAATATAATATTAAAGTACAAATATACAAGGTTATAAAAAGAGTCACATATTTTGAAAGCATATTTAATCCGAACAAGAAAACAAAGTCTAATTAATTCAAAGAATTTAATTGTAGAACACCTGTTAATTACATTTTTTTTTAAATCAATCTACTTATTCTCAAAAATTCTTTTATTTAACATCTTATGTATATGCAAAATATGATGTAATATATATTAATAAATTTGCCATTTATTACATTTAGAACTTTTATAATCGATAGTTTGTGGCATTTCTATATAAAAGTATGAACAAGTATGTGAATAACAGGGTAAACATTTTTGTATTTGATGATAATTGTTTAATGTTTATATTTAAGAATATTGAAAATTCAAGTTTTAGGGATGAAAGAAATTGAAGGAGACAATAAAAGCTTATTAATAATATTGGATTTTATCTAGTATTAGTAATTATACATTGTGCACAATTCAAGCAAGGCTTTAACATATTGTTAACTCCAACAATTTACTTTTTATTCTATGCAGATTAAATAAATCTCGTCAATGGATATGGAATTATTTAGCAAAATATAACGAAGATCATGCAGTATGTTATATTTGTGATGCAATATACCAACTGAAATTTTACAAGAATATTATTAAAGATCATATAAAAAGAATGCATAAAGAAATTGATGCATCAGGAGTGTTGCCCTATTCTTCATCAGGAAACAAATTTAAATGTGATAATTGTACTAACAATTGTAAGACTTATGAAAAAAGTATTCGTATATGTTCTACAATAATGAAACACATGGAAAGTAAACATAAGCTTTGTGAAGAAATAGCAATTAAATTGGTTTATTCAACACTTGGGTACTGGACACATTTGAGGTCACTCAGAAATGCGAAACTTGCGAATAGATTGATAAATGTAATTCTTTTAAATTAATGATACATTTATCTCAATCTCATAATATCTCGGTACCTTCAGAACATATACCAACGGGATAAGAGAAACATCGATAAATTGATTTATTACTGTTTTGTTTTCTTTTAATCATTAATGTACATTTTTTTATGCAATGAACAAAATTATGCATAATGAATAATAATATATAAAATTTAGATTTGTAGAATATGTTTATTACAAATGTAAATATTCGAGTAAACTAATATTTTAGATGCAAAAGTTTAAACTTAATAGTCATAATTCAAATTTTGAACAAGTGTGTGTGTGTGTGTGTGTGTGTGTGTGTGTGTGTGTGTGTGTGTGTGTGTGTGTGTGTGTGTGTGTGTGTGTGTGTGTGTGTGTGTGTGGCGGATTAATTAGAATTACTTACATATTATATATGACACACACGCACACGAATACAAGTAATTCTAATTAATTAATAGAAAAAAATTGCAAATAGATGTTTCTAATGTTTTATGTTTATTTCTTTATTATTTTTCATATTTGCATATACACACACATTATACATAAATATATATGTATTTGATTATAGATATTTTGAGCAAAAAATGTTTGGATAATAAAACTGTTTTATTAATATTATAGTTTGCAATTATAAACTTTGTACTCAATAATTATTTATTGTGCACATAATTTACTTTGAAGTCTTCATAATATTGATTAATTCAGAAATTTATATTGTGTTAATTCTGCAGATTATCAAGTCGTTTAGAAAATCTTTTCAATTCCGGTAAATATGCTGCAACATCAAGCAGTTTTCCTTTGTCAAGTTGTAGTACTGTCTCTGAGGATACTAAAAAAGATATCGATTTTTCTGTTAATAATGTAATGAAGAATATTGGAAAAAAGAGTTGTTCAATAGAAAATATTAGAGGAGAGAATTCTTTAATGGTCTTTCCTAATGAGTAATTATTTATACTGCTTATTTGATGTAGCGAAATAATACAAAATTATAATTGACATTTTTGCGAACAAATTGTTTATTGATTATCTTTCAAGCATTGATAGAGACATAAATTTCTTTTTAATTTTTTGTAATATTATTTATATGTATATATTTATTATTTGTACTTAACAATTATACATCGTACACATTTTACAAAAAAAATATGATATTGATTAATTCCGAAATTTATATTTTTAATTTTGTGCAGATTCTTAAACAGTTCAGACAATCTATCAAATTCTGGTAGAGGAGCTAAAGATGTTGAAACATCAAATAACAATCAGCAGTCAACTTATAACGCTAATTTACCTGATATTGAGGATTTTGATCTCACTTTGTTTAATTGAAAAATATTGAAGAAGAAAATTGTTTAATGTTTCCAACTAATGAGTAATTATTTGAACTGTTTTTTTGATGTAACATAAAGCGAAATAACACGAAATTATTATAATTATATTGACTGATTTGCAAACAGTAGATATACTAGGCCAATTCTAACACAGGTCCTCCGAGGGGGGTGTGCGGTGCGGGGGATCTCGTTGGCGCGGGGGCTGGCGTCACGCGGGCGGGGGGATCTCGCCGGCGAGGGGGCTGACGTCACGCGGGGTGGAGGGGATGTTTCGGCAAAGGAGGGGGAGTTTTCTGAGTGCAATATTTGTAGATGGTATCTTTACGACTTTTTTATGAGGGATCTTAGACATTTTCCCAAAAAGATATAGAACAAGCGCCGATGTCCGGCTGCTCAAACTTGTCAACGGAGCGTTCTAGAGTCCATTAAAACTATGTTTTTTTCATTTTATGTCCATAAAATCATTAGGATATTATGGAAAGGAATGATGATTTTAGGACCGACGCTGCGACGAACATGTTGAAACGTGATTTAATAGGCCTCTACCTATTTGCGTTGACGTTCGGCAGCTTTGTACCCTCGCGGAAAATCTCCCATAAAACGGCAGCGAAACATCTTCCTTAATATTTTTTAAGGAAGAATGCAACGTATCGGCGCCAACGTTCGGCTGCTTGTAACCGGAGCGCTCTAGAATCCATAAAACTGTTTCTCATTTTATGGACAAAATGTCCATTAAATGTCCATAAAATCATTAGGATATTATGGAAAGGAATGAAGATTTTAGGGCCGACGCTGCGCCTCGCGTCATCTCTCTCTCTCTGTCTCTCTCTCTCTCTCTCTCTCTCTCTCTCTCTCTCTCTCTCTCTCTCTCTCTCTCTCCTCGCTGTGCCTCGCGTCATCTCTCTCGCGCTATCTCTCTCGCGCTACCTCTCTCTCGGTCCCTAGCCTCTCAGTCCCTAGCCTCTCGGTCTCTAGCCTCGCGGTCCCATTCCCCGCATGACGTCATCCCCCGCAAGGATTCCACGCAATTATTGGGGAGTTATACGTATAAGAGCTAGGGAACTGTTTACGGGTGGGAAAGAGTGCGGATTGGAAATGCATGCAAAGAAATTACATCATAATTTAGACTTAAAAACTCTTTATTCTTCTTTTAAATATTTTTTTCTTACATATTATGGACTAAAAACTAAAGCTGCCAGCTCGCAATCGATGAGCTGATGCTTGTTGAAGGCGTCGCTAGCGCGTATTAATTTGATACTTCTTTAGGATTCGTTACATTGGATGCGATATTTGAAAATTGTGTAAACTTGATATCGACTGTATCGGTAATTTTAACCAATCGGTCAAAAGTTACATCAATGCATGGATCGAGATCGAACATATGGTGTAACGTCGATTCGATCATCATAATGCGTACATTTGAAGATTCAAGACTTATTAACTTGGCGTCGTTAATCGTAGGAAATCTCACTGTTAGTGGTCCAACGCTTATAAAACTGTGGACATCTTTCGAGTCGCACCGAAGAAAATTTTGGATATTGTGACGTTGCTCGTAGAGTCCCTTCCACGCTTCGAGAGATAGTATCAGTTCCTTTCCTCGATGATCTCCTATAACGATCTCCACGTAACTCGGTGGACCCACGTTGATACCAATTGCGAGGAATTTGAACTCGGTAACTGTCAATGCGTATCGCCTGCCTAGTATATGAACAGCACGACGCTCCAACAAAATGCTGTAAAAACGAAATTAGTTTAAAAATAATACAATTTGTAAAAAAAAAATATAAACATAGAAAGAAGTTAAATAAAACTTACTCGTCACATTTATT
>NW_028141372.1:0-61402 GCF_030444845.1 Prenolepis imparis | reverse complement strand
ATGATACTTTAAAATTTTCTTCGGAACGCGTCTAATGATGTCCACAGTTTTATAAGCGTTGGACCGCTAACAATGCGAGTTCATACGATTAACAACGCCAAACTCATAAGTCTCGAATCTTCAAATGTATGCATGATGATGATCGAATCGACGTTACATCGTATGTTCGATCTCGATCCATGCATTGATGTATCTTTTGATCGATTGGTTAAAATTACCGAGACAGTCGATGTTAAATTTACACAATTTTCAAATATCGCGTCCAATGTAACGAGAATCCTAAAGAAGTATCAAATGTAATACGCGCTAGCGACGCCTTCAATAAACATCAACTCATCGATTGTGAGCTGGCAGCTTTAATTTTTAGTCCATAATATGTAAGAAAAAATATATAAATAAAGAGTTTTTAAAGTCTAAATTATTAATTGTAATTTTTGCATGCATTTCCATTCTCCATCTTTCTCCCACCCGTAAGCAGCTCTCATACATAACTTGTTGCGGGGTCCTTGCGGGGTCTGACGTCATACGGGGAAGGGGAAACGCCAGGCTAGAGACTGAGAGGTAGCGTGAGAGAGAAGAAAGAGATAGCGCATGTGAAGGAGAGATATGTCGCGGCGAGGTACACGAAAGAGTGACAGATAGCGCGAGGCTGGGAACCGTGAGAGAGATAGCGCGAGAGAGAAGAAAGAGATAGCGCGAGGCGCATGCGAAGGAGATTTTTTTTTTTTAAATATTTTTTTCCAATATTAATAATAATGATTCTTTTATAATAATATTCTTAATATAAATGGGAGGAAAGAGAGGAATTATTCTAAAGTAAAATATGTGTTTTTATGTTTAAAATAATTTTTTTTTTATTCATAAAATAGGTATGTGTAATATTTATAATTTTGTGTGTGTGTGTGTGTGTGTGTGTGTGTGTGCGTGTGAATGTGTGTGTATGTGAATTTAAAATTTAAAATATAAGAATATATAAGAATATAATAATATAATATGAATATAATATAAAAATATAAAAAATATAATAATATAATATGAATATATAAGAAAAATACAAATAATAAGATAAATAGATAAACAATATAAATTTAAAATACAAAATATAAAAATTTTTAATGCGTCGGCGGCAAGCGGTTGAGCAGCGGCTGCGAGGTGGTGGGGCGGTGGCAGCGAGGCGGTAGAGGACCATTATGGGACAGCAAGGGGTCCCTTCTGCATAACAGAAAATTTTTTTTTATTAATTTATAAATATTTTAATTTATTTAAATAAATACTTACAAGTATTACATACTGCCTTCATGACAGGTTAGGGAGAATATGGTTCCTCAATATCTCGGTCTGAAAAATTATAATGGTTCCTCAATATCTTGGTCCGAAAAATCATAATCCGATGATTCGCATGATGCCGATGGTGATGGCATATCCATTCGACCAATACGAGATGGGTCCTCAGATCCTTTAAAGTAAACCACACAGCTTTTATAGCAACGTCGAAAGCATTTGATATTGTTGTGTGCTCTGAAGCATTTAGATAAACCGCCAGTTGTTCTTAAAATATCTTCATGAATTTCTATAAAATGGGCCAAATCTTTTGTTTGGGGTTTCTGTACACCGAGTTCACGATTTCGTAGAAACTGTACCACCGAAGACACCTTCGATTTTTTCTGACTCGCCAGTTTCACAACACTTGTAGAATTCTCACTTTAAGTGTCCCAGCACAATCTCCAAAAGTTTATTTTGTGCAAATAGGACACATATCACATGGAAATATCTGACACAATGATTTTCTACAATAGCAACACTGTTCGATAACAATAAAATGTAATTTTTGTACGTACCGAACGTAACTTCTTAACTCTTATTCCAAGATTAATATCAATTCTTTTTATATTCTTGCTATGTATAATCCTTCCTTGTTTTACGACGTTATTTCATATTATGTACAGGACTGAATGTAGTACAGGTTATATAGGAGTTGTCTTCATCTTAGAAACAGGAACCAGAATATTTATAGGATTCAAAACAGGAACCAGGATATATATATATATATATATATATATATCTGTAAAGAATTCCTGCGTCTCTAAAGAAATTAGGAAATATAATTAAAATATGAATTAAATGATATCACCGTAAGGCAAGATAAAAATGATTATGGATAATATCACCGTAAGGCAAAATATGAATAAGAGTTTTATAGTTTTCAGTTATCACCTTTTAAGGCAGAGAAAATATTAATCAGCTTTGATAAGATTAGATTGATAAAAATATAAATCACCATAAGGCAAAGATAGAATTAATTTGATAAAGATATAAATCACCATAAGGCAAAGATATATTAATCACCATAAGGCAAAGATAGAATTTGTTTGATAAAGATATAAATCACCATAAGGCAAAGATATATTAATCACCATAAGGCAAAGATAGAATTTGTTTGATAAAGATATAAATCACCATAAGGCAAAGATATATTAATCACCATAAGGCAAAGATAGAATTTGTTTGATCACCTTATGGCTAGCCTCAAATAATTGGCTTGATGGAAGGTATCGACTATCATGATATGTACTTACATGATGTCCCCAATTGGACAAAGTCGACCTTCCTAACCAGATATATGTAATTAACCAAATATATTTCGATGTATCTCTGATGATCTTGATATTTCCGTACGATGCGCATCGTGTCGATTCAAACATAAAACGAACCACCATAAACAGCTGCATAGCAACCAGATCTTTTTCTTTTCTCACGGCACTCTATGAAAGATTCGAATAGACTTTCCTATACATTTTCTCCGCCCGCATTCAACAATAGATTTGTTGAATGAATTTCAGGATCAGTTGGGATAATACATAATTTTGTTATAGGTCTCTTGTAAATAGAGTTTGCAGTTTTCACTGTAACAACTCTGGTTAAACCGTCTGGTCCTGGATGTAAATGTATGACTCTTGCGAGGGGCCACTTTCCTGGCGGGTAACGCTCATCCGTAATTAATACTAAGGATCCTTCCTTTATTTCATTCGAAGGGTGATACCATTTAGAAATGGCTTGATACCTTTGTAAACACTCTATAGACCATCTTGACCAAAAGTGATCTACTTTCTGTTTAAGTAATTGCCAGCGTGAAAGCAAAGATGTCTTTTCAGTTAATAGACTCGGTTCCGGTAATGTAGTTGGTGCTTCTCCAATAAGAAAATGTCCTGGAGTCAGGGGTGAATAGTCAGATGCATCATCTGATAAAGGACATAATGGCCTTGAATTTAACACTGCTTCTATTTGTACAGTTATCGTTGTCATTTCTTCATACGTTAATATAGTATCCTTTAAAATTCGTTGTAAATGAAATTTAATAGATTTTACAGCTGCTTCCCACTTTCCTCCAAAATGAGGGGTTGATGGAGGATTGAATTTCCATTCAGTGTTATCTTTAGCGAGAAGATAGGCAAGGTCACGTAATTCATTAGAAGATGACTTGAAAAAACGTCTTAAAGTTGCATCAGCTCCAACAAAGTTTGTTCCACAATCACTTTGTAGCGTAGAACATATACCTCTTCTACCAGTAAACCGTTTATAGGCAGC
This sequence comes from Prenolepis imparis, assembly GCF_030444845.1. Lineage (NCBI taxonomy): Eukaryota > Metazoa > Arthropoda > Insecta > Hymenoptera > Formicidae > Prenolepis > Prenolepis imparis. Next base: position 57,817 of record NW_028141372.1, on the reverse strand, counting down.
TATAAATGCATCAGTGGTATAATCCGTAACTACTTCTATATGTATTGCTGATGTTGTGAGACAAACAAATATAGCTAAATAGCCTTTATAAGTTTTTGCCGCTCGCCCTCTCCAAGTCTTCATTATCACGGGACCAGCATAATCTAAACCTGTGTTATAAAAAGGTCTTGCTGGAGTCACACGTGATGATGGTAATTGACCCATGAGCTGTTTCGCTCGAATTCCGCGATACCGTGCACACCTTCCACATCTTAGGATGTAAGAACGTACAGGTGCTCTTCCACCGATAATCCAATATGAACTTCGTAAAAAACCGAGAGTAACTTGAGTACCTCCATGTAGCGTCCTTTTGTGAGCATCATCAATAATCAAAGTACTTAACGAAGATCTTCTTGGTATAATAAGTGGATGTTTTGTGTCAGACTCTATCTGTGCATTATGGAGACGACCTCCAACACGAAGTAATCCTTCATGGTCTCGTGATAAAAGGTGTAAGGCGAATCAAAGGGTTGGATTTAGGCAAATGCTCTCTATTAGAAATTATACGAATCTCGTTCGAAAACCATGCTTGTTGTACAATTCGTACCCAAAAATTACGACTCTTCTCGATTTCCATGGGTGTTATGGGATGTTTAATCAGTGTTGATTGTGATTCTCTACGGAGACAACGAATAAATCTGCGACAAATAGAAGTAATTCGTAATAATTTCATGAGTGAAGAGTACTTATCCAACAATTCCCAGTATAAAGGTTGATGGGTGACAGCAATCATGACTTGTCTGGATCGTTCTTCCAAACCAGTTTCCGGTAACTCTTTACACTTGAAAGAAGGCCAAGATGATGGAGACTCAGAAAGCCAATTTGGTCCTTTCCACCATAGATCAAATTTAATTAATTGATCTGGCCTTAAACCACGAGATGCACAATCCGCAGGATTTTCTTTCCCAGGAACAAAATGCCAAGATCCATAAGGTAATAATTCTTGTATAGTAGATACACGATTACGAACAAAATCTTTCCATTTGGTTGGATGAACCGAAATCCAAGAAAGAGTTACAGATGAATCAGACCAACAAAACACCGATACGTCAGAAAGTGCTAGTGCTTTTAAAATATGTACAGTTAATCGCGCTAATAACAAAGCCGCAACAAGTTCAAGACGTGGAATCGTAAGCCGTTTAATTGGTGCAACCTTTGTCTTGGAACAAATCAGTTGAGTAGATATTTTACCATCGTTACTGGAAATTCTTATATAAATCACAGCTGCCATGGCTAATTCTGATGCATCTGAAAATCCATGAATTTCAACAGAAGTACTGGAATGAACATAACCAAACCATCTAGGAATTGCTAATTGATCTAGATGCTGAAGTTGTTTTCTAAAATTCTCCCAACGATATTGCATGTCTTGAGAAAGAGGTTCATCCCATTCAATCTTTCTTAACCAGAGTTCTTGAAGAAAGATTTTGGCTGTTATGAGAATAGGTGCGATAAGTCCTAATGGATCATATAATTTTGCGATTTCAGAAGAAATTATTCTTTTAGTATATTTTGTAGTAGATGTTGGTAAAGCTGAAAAATGAAACGTGTCCGAGTCGGGTCTCCAAATAAGACCTAATATCTTGCAAAGTGTAGATTCAATTTCCACAGCAGATGACGATTCTTCACATTCTTCACCCGACATCGACATTGGCAGAATCTCTCTACAATTACTACTCCATTTTTCTAAAGGAAATCCACCCGCTGCACATAATTGAATAAGTTGATTGACAATCTCTTTAACTTCCGAAATTGAATCCGCTCCTCCAAAGATATCATCAACATATCTTCCCTTTGTCAAAGGAATAACAGCCTTAGGAAAATGATGACCTTCGTCGGTTACTAATTGTTGTAATGCTCGTAATGCAAGAAACGGAGCACAGACAAGTCCATAAGTTACAGTTGTGAGTCTAAAAGCTACCAGTTGATTTTCAGAACCTCGCCACAATATCCTTTGTAAATCCCAATCGTCAGGATTAAGAGCAATTTGTCGAAACATTTTAACTATATCTGTAGAAAAAAGAAATCGATGTGTACGAATCCATATAAGAATATCTGAAATATCTGTCTGAAGTTTTGCGCCTGCGTGAAGCAGATCATTAAGAGAATAACCACTGTTTGTACGGCTAGACCCATTAAAAACAACTCTTAATTTTGTGGTACGACTGCTTTCTCGAAGAACTCCATGGTGTGGTAAATAGTGTATAGGAGAATTATTATTTCCGGAAATATCAGCTAACATCATATGACCCAATGTTTTGTATTCTTCTATGAAATCAACATAGAGTTCTTGAAACTTGGGATTTAAAGTAAATCGTTGAAATAATCTATTGAGACAACATAGTGCCTTTTGTTTTGAATCACCCAGAAGTGAAGGATTTGATTTTAGAGGAAGACGTACAACATATCTTCCAGTAGCATCTCTTGTATGAGTAGACAAAAAATGTCGTTCACACTCTTCTTCTTCCTCACTTAATTTAGATTCCGTTGTAGTAGGTAGTTCCTCTTGATTCCAAAATCTAGCAATAAGATCTTGTAAATCATGATCCAAAGTACAATGATACGTTCTTGCTGAATTAGATAAATCATTTTCTGATATTGGTCCTGAAAGAACCCATCCGAAAATAGTTTGCTGAGCAATAGGCGTTGACAAATCCCCTCGTATTAATCCTGGCAGAATTACCGAGCCATAATTATCTGAACCTAAAATGATATGAATATGACCAGAACAAAAAAAATCAGGATCTGCAAGTTGAAGTCCAGCAATATGAGACCAAGTATGACAAGACGCGTTAAAAGGCGGTAATTTATTTGTTAGACGAGGTAACACGTAGGCTTCGATTGTACAATTATAAGTTGGATCATAGATGGACTGTAATCTTATTGTAACACTTCCTTTAGTGTGACCGGAATATGTACCACCGACTCCAAGAAGTGGTATTGAAGCTGAACTGCGTTTTAGTTGTGCATGATTTACTAAATTTTCTGAAATAAAAGATAATTCTGATCCTTGATCTATTAATAAACGTACTGCAAAATTTACATCTTTATTTTTATGTAATATGGCTCTACTCGTAGCTAATAACGTAAATTTTGGTAAAGAATTTGCTTGTCCAGATTGATGAGCACATAATTTGTTTTGTCATTCTATTGAAGGTTGTAACTGAGGATTTTCTTTAGATTGAGTAGATTGAGCATTATCTATCTTAGATGATTTTTCACCAAAATGTTTTGATGAAGACACGTTGATGTCATGAATTGAAGTATGATGCTTCTTTCCACATTTGAGACATCTTTTTAAAGAATTACATTTGCTTGCTACATGTGGGCCAAGACAATTAAAACATCGTCGATGCTTCATAATAATATCCCTTCGTTGTTGCTGAGTTTTCGAATGATATTGATCGCACTTTGCTAAAAAATGTGAAGATCCACATAGCGGGCAAATGAAAGAATTAGTAAAAGAATTTTGATTAGATGATGTAGCTACATGAGCAGCTATTTTTGTACGAGACTTTCCAAAAGAGGAATGATCCTTATCCTTATGTGATCCAGAAGAAAAAGTATTATTATGTAAATTAAGATTCTCTAAAGCTCGTGTCCTCCCAATAAGAAATTCTTCAAATTGTAAGTAAGTCGGATATGAAGAGGTTGAACCAAGTTTAACCTCCCATGCTTCTCGAGTTTCAGGATCAAGTATTCTTACGAGCTGATGTAATAATAATGGATCCCAATGATCTACTTCACAGTTCAAAGCACGTAAAGCACCAATAACTTCTGATATGGTTGTCAAAAGAGTTCTGAGACCTTGAGCGCATTTTGTTTTAAGCGGCTTTAAATTTGTAATTCTATCCAATTGAGTAGTAATCAAAAATCGTTTATTCTCATATCTTGATACTAATATATCCCATGCAACAGTAAAATTTTCATCAGAAATAGGCAAATTATACATTAACCGAGCCGCTTCACCAGTTACACATGTCTTCAAATAATGCATCTTCTCAACGTTTGATAAATCTTCATTATCGTGAATCAAAGAAACAAATAAATCATGGAATGATCTCCATGATTGATAATCTCCTGAAAAGCTTGGTAATTTTATACGAGGCAATGCACTACGAGGTAATTGTGAGGTAGATGATGCTACATGTTCCGAATGAGTAGGTCGAGATTGCCGATCTACCGTTTCTAAATCATCTCGATATGTAAGTAATTTAGCACGAGAATATACATAAAACGCTTGACAACGTTCATACACGTGTTCTTTAATATATGATTGATCATTATTCTCAGAAAGTATCTCAAGATATAAATTTTCATGTTCTACTTGAAATTTAGACCAATTCTGATCAAGTAAATCCAAACGTGTATTAATTAATTGACGATTTAAACGTGAAATTTCTACGATATCAAAATCCGCTGCATCTTGTATTAGATTAAATCGACTTTTTTGTAAAGCGATCTTTGCTTCTATATTAGACATCTTGAAAAGCTTGGGATCCGGCTCGAAGGACCAAAAAATGTTCGATAACAATAAAATGTAATTTTTGTACGTACCGAACGTAACTTCTTAACTCTTATTCCAAGATTAATATCAATTCTTTTTATATTCTTGCTATGTATAATCCTTCCTTGTTTTACGACGTTATTTCATATTATGTACAGGACTGAATGTAGTACAGGTTATATAGGAGTTGTCTTCATCTTAGAAACAGGAACCAGAATATTTATAGGATTCAAAACAGGAACCAGGATATATATATATATATATATATATATATATATATATATATCTGTAAAGAATTCCTGCGTCTCTAAAGAAATTAGGAAATATAATTAAAATATGAATTAAATGATATCACCGTAAGGCAAGATAAAAATGATTATGGATAATATCACCGTAAGGCAAAATATGAATAAGAGTTTTATAGTTTTCAGTTATCACCTTTTAAGGCAGAGAAAATATTAATCAGCTTTGATAAGATTAGATTGATAAAAATATAAATCACCATAAGGCAAAGATAGAATTAATTTGATAAAGATATAAATCACCATAAGGCAAAGATATATTAATCACCATAAGGCAAAGATAGAATTTGTTTGATAAAGATATAAATCACCATAAGGCAAAGATATATTAATCACCATAAGGCAAAGATAGAATTTGTTTGATAAAGATATAAATCACCATAAGGCAAAGATATATTAATCACCATAAGGCAAAGATAGAATTTGTTTGATCACCTTATGGCTAGCCTCAAATAATTGGCTTGATGGAAGGTATCGACTATCATGATATGTACTTACATGATGTCCCCAATTGGACAAAGTCGACCTTCCTAACCAGATATATGTAATTAACCAAATATATTTCGATGTATCTCTGATGATCTTGATATTTCCGTACGATGCGCATCGTGTCGATTCAAACATAAAACGAACCACCATAAACAGCTGCATAGCAACCAGATCTTTTTCTTTTCTCACGGCACTCTATGAAAGATTCGAATAGACTTTCCTATACAAACACCATCGACAATCCACTGCATTGTGTAATTTAATCACATGCTTTCGTACAGCATACATGTGTCCGAAATCTTGAATAGAGATCATACATGAAGTACATAAAGCCAGAGCACCACCCGTAGAATAATAAAAGTATATGGCGCAAACTTTTGTACGTCCGTTTAGCGCAAGGATTTGTGAATTAGACACTACCTTGTTGATCACTAATATAATTACTGTCACTCAACAACAATGATCTTCGTCAGATTCGTCTACATTGTTATCCGACAACTCGTGATCTTCATCAGATGACTCGTCTAATATTCTCTCGAAATTATTATTTTCCATTTCTTTTTAACTCACTACACTGTGCCACTGACACTTCGCACAGGACACTTAGCTCTTTACTATATGAATACTGAATACTTTGTGATGAACATCGTGGATACAGACCCGCTCTCCATAAGTTTCAACCCCCATCCCTCTCAAAATTATCGCAAAGGAATATCATAGTAATAAAATCGAGCGCTATCTGTTTACGACCGATTTTCTGCGAGGGTACAAAGCAGCCGAACGTTGACGCCGATACGTTGCATTCTTCCTTAAAAATATTAAGAAAAAATGTTTCGCTCTCGTTTATGGAGGATTTTCCGCGAGGGTACAAAGCTGCCGAACGTCAACGCTTTTGCACCTAATCACGTTTCAACATGTTCGTCGCAGCGTTGGCCCTAAAATCTTCATTTCTTTCCTAATGATAAAATGTCCATAAAATGAAAAACATAGTTTTATGGATTCTAGAACGCTCCGTTGACAAGTTCGAGCAGCCGGACATCGGCGCTTCCGTAATAAAATTATACTAGCGAGGGTACAAAATTGTCGATCGTCGGCGCTTGTTCTATACCTTTTTGGGAAAATGTCTAGGATCCCTCATAAAAAAAAAAAAAAAAAGTCGTAAAGATATCCATCTACAAATATTGCACTCAGAAAACTCCCCCTCCTTTGTCGAAACATCCCCTCCACCCGCGTGACGTCAGCCCCCGCACCATCGAGATACCCGCGCCCCGCGTGACGTCATACCCCTCGCCACGGAGAACCCCCCGCGCCCCGCACTCCCCTCGGAGGACCTGAGTTAGAATTGGCATAGTATACCTACTCCTGTCAATCACAATTATTTTGCTCTTTATATAAAAGGCCATGAATTTAAGATTTAAAATTCAAGATTTTCTTAATACGCTGAAAAGCTGACAAAAATTTTAAAACTTTTTCGTTAGTCAATTAATACTTTGATATCATTTGGGAAAGCTATCTAGACAACCTATTTTCGCATTACGAATTATTTGTAAACTGAAAATCGGAAGATAATGAAAATTGATTAGAATTGCTGTTGTCGTCATAATTGCTTAATTTTAAAACAAGAAATTGTATTAAATTGAAGATTACAATGTGAAAACAAGTTTATGATTTATAATAATAAAATCTTGTAATAAAAATATGCACATCGCAACACACACACATTAGTTTTTATATAAATAACATTATAAATTACAAGAAAAGTCATTTACTTTTTATTTAAAAATTAAAAATAGTTTTGATAGAAAGAACATATAAATACCTTTTGTATAATTTTAAAAGAAATAAAATTTTCTTCAATGATTTAATATCAAATAAATGGATTTTTTTTATTGTGAGAAACTTATTATTTTTTGCAGAAATAAAAAAATATTAATTAAGCCATACAGGATGTTTTATTTTAAATAATGCATTTATTTTTAAAATAACAACTACGCATATTTTTTAAGAAAATTATAAGTAGTTTCGTTTAAATGAGTAATGATGACCTCGAAATCTCAAAAATATCTCCACCTGGAATAAGACTATATGCTTATGACAAAATGTCTCTCTCATAATCCCACAACTTTTGTGAATGAAACATTTTTTTATGAAAACCTTTTGTTGACCTCTGACAATGAGTCAGCGGGAGGGCATAGTAAAAATTTACTCCAAACGACGCCGGGCGTTCGAGTCGAACGAACATGCTTGGCCAAATAGAGGCTTCTTTTCTATATTCCTGCACTAATGAACTGCAATAAGTTAGAATGAAACAAATATATTTTGTTTCACTTTAACTTATAGCATCAGTGTGCATATAGTTCAGTGCAGGAATAGAAAGCAAGCCTTAGGTCAAAACACACACACACACATACACACACACACACACACAGCAACCAGAAAAAAAAGTTTGCTCTTACTCTAGCTCTTTAAAAGCCGTTCGGTCGATGATTCCATGTGGCAAAAGAATTTAATCTCTTTTGCTCGGGATGGGACTCTGTGCGATCTTGGTTTACAGGATGAGTTAATATATATTGATTAAATCATAGCAAATAAAAATATTTTACATATTTTTTCTTGCATAGAAAGATTAAAAATTATATATATATATATATATATATACATATATGTATGTATAATATAATATGATTATATAAAATATATGACTATATATAATTTTGATTGTATTTAATTAATGTATTAATAATTTTAATTTTTTTTATAATAGAACATATATGTATAATTTATGAGAAGTTATAAATATATATATAATTTGTAAAATAATGCAATATAGAATTATTATTAATTATGTATATACTTTCTAAAATTTAAAATTCTGTTTTATATGTATTTATTAATTGAAATTGCCTATATTAAAAATTATTATTAAATATTAAAAAACAAAAAATATTTCAAATAAGTATAGATTTAAAAAAATGTTTAAATTTTAAATAGTATTAAACTTTGAAAATAGTTCAAATATGTATGTTGACAAAGTAAATATTTTAAAATATCTGTAATTCGTGACATATACAAATAAATGCTATATTTAAAATATATGCTATATATAAAATAATGAAAATTTCACAATATATAAAAATTTTGAAAAGTAGCACTATACAAAATATTTTAAGATCAAGATATTAAAAAATGACAAAGTTACAAGTTAAATTTATGACTTTCAATATACAGACCGAAAACTTATTAATCTTCAAATATAGACAAAAATGGAACCTTTTCTTATTTTAGTCTTTTATTTGTAGATGGTGCACTTAGGATGAGAAATGAGACAATGGAACGTGTTCATTCATGATGAGAAGAGAATGTTTGACATGCTTGTGACATATGGACAAAAGAATGCCTAGACGCTGAACAGGTTTTATGTCAGTTTTGGAACAAGCAACACGCCAAGTCATAGTGATGTGGGTATGGGGAGAGTCAAAGTACGTGCGAGCTCGTCGAACTAAATTTTTTATAAAAAATTATATAATATTGACTATAAAATAGAATTAATTTAAAGATATCGCGCGCGTCGTAATTCTGATTTAAACAATAAATAGATATGTGTTTTATTGAATAACTAAAATTAAAATCGAGCGATTCAATATTTTTTAAGAATTTTATATTAAAAGTTTTCAAAATATAGTTCCAAAAGAAGCATTAATAAAAGACGCGTTTTGTTAAAAATTTTATTAAATTATTTTAAAGTTTTTTTTTGCATAGGGATATAACGCAAAGAAAAAATATTTATGGCTTTATCCATAATAGCGAAACCATGCGACAAACCTAACCATCCGTTTAAATAATTTAAAAATATTTTGTATTAATTATTTGCAATTTAAGATCAAGATATTAATTTGACTTATGAGCGTTAGTTGCGTGTTGTATAATTTTGATGAAAATTTTCGCCTGAAGTTTAATTTTCACAATTTTCCAACTTTCTTACGTTTTCTCTATAAGTCAGCCAATTGCTTTGCTCTGCGTGGTCAATTCGCTACGGTTAACGATACTTTCATTCGCAAACTAGCCCAAACTCTTAGTATAACACGACTTTTATCTTCGACGTACCTGCGGCCAGTTCTGGGACGCGCAACAGGTAAAATCGTAGTTGTAAAGCTATGGTTACTTCCAGGCATTTTTTTGTCCAGGTTTCTTCTTTGTCTATATTTGAAGGTTGACAATTTTTTAATCTGAATGTTGCAGATGTTGTCTTTATTTTAATAAAAATTAAGTTTCCTTAATTTATTTCGTGAGTAGTATATATCTATGAGAAATATATTACCCAAGTATATTTAAAAGTATAAAAATTAATTATTTATTACATAATTAATGAATCATGGAACGTATTATTGTTCTAATTACTCAATCCTGTTACACAATTATTTTGCAATGCGTTTTAAATCCAAATTATATTTATTAGATCTTTAATAAATTAAACGATAAAGCATTGAACAGAATATATTTACCTCTAAGTATTTCCTAAATATATTATGTACTATAACATATATATATATATATATATATATATATATATACATATATACATATATACAAAAAATATTAAATTATATATTGAATTTTAAAAGTAAATTAATTATTTATTAAAAAACTAATGATTTATGGAACTTATTCTTATTTTAATTACTCTCTACTTTTAGTACTATTTTACTATTTTATCTTTTTATTACGAGTTCTATATTCGAATCAGTATGAATAATAGAAGTAGACAATTAGGACTTGGGGGGGGAAAGAAAAAAAGAAAATATCTTGTGAGAGAGAAGAAGAATTAGTAAAAAGGAAAACACAGGTAAAATAAAATAAAAGAAGACATTAGTTACGAATGAAAATGCTTGAGAGATAATCTTATTATAGATAAATAGCATAAAATTCGCTGGAGGCAAAAAATGCAGTTAGTTTAAGATATAGATAAATCAATAATGCAAACCACTGTGCAAAACTAAAAAATAAAAGAAGGAGCATCTGCCCGAATAGATAAAGCCAGAATCGTACAAATTATGATGTCACACATAATATCACGTAATGACACTAAATTCACATGTTTAATTAATAATATTTCTTCAGTAGTACCTAACATAATTTCGCTTTACGCATTATTTTACACTATTTTACACACACCATTCAGATTCTTATATCCGTGAGATGACTTCAAGTAACGTAATCACAAACCATGTATAACGATAGTTGGCATCATCCCCATTCTCAAAAAATCAGCAAATTTCCCTTTCTATACTCATTCAGTGGACGAGACCTGAAAAGCGCATAGAGAATTTGGAAATTCTTTTTTTTCCCTCTAAAGAAGAAGGTGAGCGTAGCTAAAAGTAGTAATACTATGAGAGTTCTAACCCATGGGGCTCCGAGGGGGGGTGCGGGGCGCGGGGGGTTCTCCAAGGCGAGGGGTATGACGTCACGCGGGGTGGGGGTATCTCGTAGGCGCGGGGGCTGACGTCACGCGGGTGGAGGGGGATGTTTCGACAAAAGAGGGGGAGTTTTCTGAGTGCAATATTTGTAGATGGTATCTTTACGACTTTTTTATGAGGGTTCTTAGACATTTTCCCCAAAGAGGTATAGAACAAGCGCCGATGATTAACAATTTTGTACCCTCGTTAATATAATTTTATTACGGAAGCGCCGATGTCCGGCTGCTCGTCAACGGAGCGTTCTAGAATCCATTAAAACTATGTCTTTCATTTTATAGACATTTTATCATTAGGAAAGGAATGAAGATTTTAGGGCCGACGCTGCGACGAACATGTCTAAACGTGATTTAATAGGCCTCTACCTATTTGCGTTGACGTTCGGCAGCTTTGTACCCTCGCGGAAAATCTCCCATAAAAACGAGAGCGAAACATTTTTCTTAATATTTTTTAAGGAAGAATGCAACGTATCGGCGCCAACGTTCGGCAGCTTGTGTCCTTACTCCTCTATCCATAAAACCGATATCTCGGGAAACTATCTTTTGAGATACGCCAAATGTTAGAAAAGAAGATAGAATTAGGTGAAATATATATAAGGAGGATGAGAGCGCGTCAAACCATAGTACGATTTGAAAGCGCATAGATGCAGCGGTGAAAAAAGTTTAGTGGTTACTTTCTTGTATTAGAAGTGTTAGTGGTATAATAGTGAATAAAAGAAATAATGGAAAACATCGAGCAGAATGAACGCGACCTGTTGGAGCGGTTCCATCAAATCACCACCTTGGGCGAATATTTTGAATGGGCGCTGCGCTGCGAGGACTTTATCAAACTGCTCGAAGAACGCAGTCGTGTCAAGCGTCCGCGACTCTCCATTGGATATAGACAATCTTTGGTTGCTAGAATCGCGCGACTCGAGGGTGCAAAGACTCGATTGCAGAGACAGTTTATACCCAGTGGTGGTAATTACAGTGGCGGTAATTACAGTGGCGATAATAACACGGGAAGACTCGTTTGGCGAGAGATTGATACCGCGTTCGAAAATCGGATACTGACAGGTGCAGTGATTAACGCAGACTATATCGAACCGCGACAATTTTTGGAAGACGCTAGTAGTGTAGTACTCGAGCAAGTGCAAGATGTTATAAAAATACACAACTGTGCAAAAGTAAATACCGTGTTCAACGGTGAGTTTGTGACAGGTGATAAGCGCTCCAACAAAAGCATTAACACGCGAAATTATGAACTCTTTCGCACGTCCGATTTACACGAGTGGTATGAGCGGCATGTCATCGAATCCACATTGGCGTCTCTCGAAGAGTTTCAGGAACGTGATAGCGGATGGGCATTGTCACGAATCCTTGATCTTACGGTCAACGTCAACAAATGCAATCCTATGCGCGCGGGGTGTTATCTAAACTTACCGCGAGAAATTGTGACAAAGAGAGCGGTGGTGAACGTGCGATCAACGGACAATGCATGTTTCGCATGGTCAGTGGTGGCCGCTCTGCATCCAGTTGCAAAATATAGTGAGAGAACATCGTCATATCCACACTATACGACAGTGCTAAATTTACAAAACATTGAGTTTCCGATAACGTTGAACCAAATTAAAAAGTTTGAACTGGCAAATAACATCTCAATCAACGTCTACGGCATTGAGAGGAAGAAGGAATTATCTATTCTTCCGATACAGCTCACCGATCGGAAGAGAGAAAAACATGTAAATATGCTGTATGTGGAGGAGGACGACAGCGTTGGGCATTTCGCGTATATAAAAAATCTATCCCGGCTTGTCAGCACGCAACTGAGCAAACACAATGGTCAAAAATATATCTGCGATCGGTATGTATATTTATTGCAAACTATATAATAATTGTAAATAAAATTGTAAATAAAATTGTAATTTTTTTCTTTCACAGATGCTTGCACTTCTTTAATTTGAGCGAAAAATTGGAGGCTCACATAGCGGACTGTCGAGAAATGAACGACTGCGCTATCCGATTACCAAGCGATAAAGACAAGTGGCTCGACTTCGACAACTACAACAGAAAGGAGCGACTTCCCTTTGTGGTGTACGCCGACTTGGAGTGTGTGCTGAAGAAGACGCCGGAACATGCGTCATACTCCCAACATCACGAGGTATTTAGCGTTGGGTATTACGTGCAATGTTCGTACGACAACTCGTTATCCACGTATAATTCTCGCCGTAGTATCGATTGCGTTTCATGGTTCGCCGAAGAACTTAAAAATTTAGCGCATCGCGTAAAGGGTATTTTGTCTGATAATGTCCACATGACAAAATTAACGCAAGATGAATGGGAAAAATTTCATAGCGTCACGCAATGTCACATTTGCGAAAAACCGTTTGCGCCGGATGATACACGCGTACGCGATCATTGTCATCTGACCGGGCGATACAGGGGTCCCGCGCACTCAAACTGTAATCTAAACTACAAAGACTCTTATGTCATTCCTGTAGTTTTCCATAATCTATCCGGCTATGACGCACATTTTATCATAAAAGAAATAGCTACCGCGTATGAAGGACGCGTAGATGTGCTTCCAATAACAAAAGAAAAATACATTTCATTTACGAAGACTGTCAATAGTACCGACGACGATAAAGATCGGAAAGCTTGCATGAAATTACGATTCATCGATTCATACAAATTTCTCAATGCTAGTCTTGACAAATTGGCATCTTTTTTGAATAAGGATAAGTTAAAAATTTTGCGTTCCAATTTTTCCGCATTATCCGCTAACAATTTTGAATTATTAACGCGAAAAGGTGTCTTTCCGTACGAGTACATTGACTGCGTGGACAGGCTGCAGGACACGCGTTTACCACCACGCGAATCGTTTTACAGTTCTTTAACCAGTGACACTGTATCCGAGAGCGACTACGCACACGCCGTTAACGTGTGGCAGCAGTTCTCCATTCAAACCTTGGATGAATACAGCGATCTGTACTTAAAAACTGATGTCTTGTTGTTGGCAGATATATTTGAAAACTTTCGCGACACTTGCATCGCGAGTTACGGACTCGACCCTACGTATTATTATACTCTTCCTGGGTATACATGGGACGCCATGTTAAAACATACATGCGTAAATTTCGAACTGCTTACCGATATCGATATGGTTATGTTTATTGAACGGGGTATACGCGGCGGTCTAAGTCAATGTTCAGGAAGATACGCGCATGCTAATAACAAGTACATGCAGTCATATGATCCGTCGAAACCATCGTCGTACCTTATGTATTTAGATGTAAATAATTTGTATGGATGGGCAATGTGTCAACCACTGCCTTATGCCGATTTTCGATGGGTCGACGATGTATCTAACTTTGACATCTCGTCAATAGCGCTCGATTCACCTACAGGCTATATCCTCGAAGTAGATTGAGAATATCCGCAACATCTTCACGACATGCACACTGACCTACCGTTTTGCCCGACACGTGACAAACCGCCCGGCAAGCGGGAAGATAAGCTTCTCGCAACGCTATATGATAAGAAGCGTTACGTCATACACTACCGCAACCTGCAGCAGTGCACGCGTCACGGTCTTCGCGTTACAAAAATACATCGCGTATTACAATTCACTCAATCCGCATGGCTCCGCGATTACATTGAACTAAATACAAAATTTAGAACACAAGCGAAAAATGATTTTGAGAAAAATTTGTACAACAAATTGATGAACAACGCGGTATTTGGCAAAACGATGGAAAATGTGCGTAATCATGTAGATGTAAAATTATTGACAAAGTGGGACGGACGATACGGTGCAGAGGCGATGATAGCGAAACCAAATTTCCATAGCAGGAGCGTCTTTTCAGAAAATTTAATTGCCGTAGAATTACGTAAACTAGAAGTAAAATTTAACAAACCAATCTATGTTGGTATGTGTATTCTCGACATATCGAAAGTGTGTCTGTACGAATTTCATCACGAGTACATGTCACCGCTCTATCGTGACAGATGTCGGGTAATGTACACCGATACAGATAGTTTAATATATCATATTAAATGCGAAGACGTGTATGAAAATATGAAACGCGATATCGCTAGATTCGATACGAGCGATTATCCAATTGACAACGCGTACAGTATACCGCTTGTGAATAAAAAGGTGCCAGGTCTAATGAAGGATGAAAATAATGGCGCGATAATGACTGAATTTGTAGGACTTAGAGCAAAAATGTACGCTTTGCGAGTAGATGGTAAGAAAGATACAAAAAAGGTTAAAGGTGTCAAAAGTAACGTTGTCGCGAGAACGATAACATTCGACGATTATACGCGGTGCCTGAACGATGAGATTGAAATGACACGTAGTCAGTCATGTATTAGGTCGAAATTGCATGAAGTATACACCATCTGCGAGACAAAAATTGCTCTAAGTCCGTACGACGATAAGCGGTATATCATACCTGATTCGACCGACACATTACCATGGGGACATTATCAGATACCCTTATAAAATATAATGTAATATAATGTAATATAATGTATGTGCGATATGTTATGTAACATATGTGTATGTATTTCATATATTGGAACGGAAAGGATGTATTAATAAAGATTTTGTATTTCACATATTTCATGTATATTGTAATATTTCAAATACTTTTATTTGTTGTACACATTATATATTTTTTAATTTTTGAGTAATTAATAAATACAATTTGTATGAATTAAATTGCATTGTCCTTATGTATCCAAGAGTTGTGCGAATTGTCAAATCCCAGCCATTTTACGTAAACCTCGTCACCCCTCCTGCGCAGTACTTTCTCTACGAGATATACGTCCGGATAATTCGCGCTATGCAACTCGTGCTCGTAAAACGCTCCAGCGACAGATGTTTTGTGATAGTCCTCGAATAGATAGGTTACGGGATTAGTACGCTGCACTTTAACAATTTTAAACACTTCGGTTGTCCAATTTGGTGTGTAACCCTTCTCAAAAAGTTTCTTGTACTTGCTAACGCGTACCGAGTCACCTACTTTGAACTTTGCCGGAGCGGATTTAACGTTACGCGTTGTCGACCAGGACAGACGATTGCTCGATTTTCGAGGAGAAGAGATCACCATTAGATTGCACGTACGACGACGACAGCGATAACGTACGTGTGTGGCGTATGAGATGCTCGTGTTGAACGGATCGAAAGATACGAGAGATAACACAATCTTTACGGAGCCAGCGACAACAACAACAACGTCGACATTCACTAATATCCAATCATCCGGTTGCAGTAAGGAAAAGAAACTGAACGCATCAAACGTTGCGTTTTTACAATCTTTGGGATTCGCGGTGCGAAACATCTGAACAATGATCGACATCCTCAACATTGGAGACGAGCCAATCTTCGACGATCGCATCGTCAAGATCGAGACTCACACGTACAACCCGTTCGCTAACACAACATTCGGACACAGTGATGAGATAAGAATACCCATACAACAACAGGATCTGTATACGTTGCCGTATGAAAGTTTCCTATACATCGAGGGAGAACTAAAGATAAATAAACCAGCCGAAGGATCTGCTGTGATACTGGGAAATAATTGTGTCGCATTCATGTTCGATGAGATTCGATACGAACTCGATGGCGTGGAGATTGATCGCAATAGAAACGTGGGAATAACAAGTTTGCTCAAAAACTATGTAACGATATCATCCGATAGAAGCGTGATTATGAGAAACGCCGGCTGGACTGATCCGACTACTGCGAATGGAAACTTCAATTTTTGCGTACCGCTCTACATGTTATTGGGATTTTGCGAGGATTACAGACGAGTGGTGATGAACGCTCGTCATGAGTTAATCTTAATACGATCGCGCAATGACAACAATTGTCTGATTGGAGATTCGACGCTGGAGCCTGTGATCAACATATTCAAGATACAATGGCGAATGCCGCATGTGTTGTTGAGCGAGATTAAGAAGCTGTCGATGCTGCGCGCTCTGGAAAGCGGACATTACCTCAGCATGGGTTTTCGCTCGTGGGATCTGTATGAGTATCCGCTATTGCAGCGTACAACCAAGCATTCATGGGCCATTAAGACAGCGACTCAGCTAGAGAAGCCACGATATGTTATCTTCGCTCTGCAGACAGGTCGGAAAAACATCATATCTGAGGATATGAGTCGATTCGACGATTGCAAGATGACCAATGTGAAACTCTATCTGAACTCGGAATGTTATCCGTACGACGATATGAATCTGGATTTCGATAAAAACAGATGGTCGATTCTGTACGATACGTATGCGCGTTTCTGCAAGAACTATTATGGATACGAGTATCTCGAGCCGAGTCTCACCGTCTCAATGTTTCTACGTAACGGTCCGTTCGTGATCATCGATTGTTCTCGACAAAACGAATCGGTCAAGAGCGCAACCGTGGATGTGAGATTGGAATTCGAGTGTAAGGGGAATGTGCCGATGAATACCACTGCGTACTGTCTCATCATACATGATCGCGTGATCCAGTACAACCCGTTGACCAACGTTGTGCACAAAATCACCTAAACACACCAACAATTTAGAGAGAGGGGGAAGCATAGCAGAATATAAATCAAAGTGTTATGAGATAGTTGCCATTCTTCTTTTTAACTGATACATCGAAGAGAGAGATCTCGTCATGTCCGTACCAACGTTTGTGGATCTACAGGGGTTTATCCTCAATAAACAATTCATTGTAAAGGAAGCGGCAATCCTGAGAAGAGGATTTATTTTGTCACATTATTTTTTCGCATGTCCTGTACCATGGAGTGTACTCATAAAATCGGAGAGACACCAAGCCTCATGGTTGACTCGAAATCATCATGGATTGCAATGGGAAGATGGAAACGTTCCATACAGCATGGCTCAGCGTTTGATTACAATAGCTATCATTGGTGGACCACATGAAGAAGAAGAAGAATCCATTCTCGTATATGTAAAAGGACTTGAGAAGCGAGAATGGTTAGCCGATATATTGGATGATGCGGGAAACGGTTTCATTATTGAGACCTTGGATGCTGATTACGACGATATCGAGTCTCTAAATAATCTAGATGTTAAAAACACTATGCGATGTGGAAAACATGTTAAGAATTGCGCATTACAAAATGTATTCAAAATATTTAACTGGTGGTCGCAACGCCAGAAAGAATTGCAAGATTTGGAAAAATAAAATATTTAAACATTAATGTGTTTTATCTCTTATTCCCCTTCCCCAATCCTTTCCTCACAAATCGTTTCTAAGAATTCTTTTTATCCGAGTGCCGTTTCCCCTTCTCCTAAATTTCATAGCGCCAATAGTATTCTAGAATCTCCCACCACATTTACCCCACTACTTTTAAAAATAAGCGTCACGTATATTCTTAATTTTATACGATCAGTGTAGCGTTAACCGTTCATACTGGTGGTTCACTTTTAAAATCTGGAAATATGTACTACGCTAAAAGAAGCAGTGGCTCCGGCAGACCTGTGAATAATTACGTCCCGAGTCGTGATGACACTCCATCGTTTGAGAATAAATGTGACGAGTAAGTTTAACTTCTTTCTATCTTTATATTTTTTTTTTTTTTTTTTTACAAATTGTATTATTTTCAAACTAATTTCATTTTTACAGCATTTCATTGGAGCGTCGTGCGGTTCGTATACTAGGCAGACGATACGCATTGACAGCTACGGAATTTAAATTCCTCGAAATTGGTATCAAAGTGGATCCACCGAGTTACGTGGAAATCGCCATAGGAGATCATCGAGGAAAGGAACTGATACTATCTCTCGAAGCGTGGAAAGGACTCTACGAGCAACGTCACAATATTCAGAATCTGCTTCGAAACGATTTTAAAGATGCCTACAGTTTTATAAGCGTTGGACCGTTAACAGTGCGAGTTCGTACGATTAACGACGCCAAGTTAATAAGTCTTGAATCTTCAAATGTATGCATGATGATGATCGAATCGACGTTACACCGTATGTTCGATCTCGATCCTTGCATTGATGTAACTTTTGACCGATTGGTTAAAATTACCAATACAGTCGATATCAAGTTTACGCAATTTTCAAATATCGCGTCCAATGTAACGAATCCTAAAGAAGTATCAAATGTAATACGCGCTAGCGACGCCTTCAACAAGCATCAGCTCATCGATTGCGAGCTGGCAGCTTTAGTTTTTAGTCCATAATATGTAAGAAAAAAAATATTTAAAAGAAGAATAAAGAGTTTTTAAGTCTAAATTATGATGTAATTTCTTTGCATGCATTTCCATTCTCCATCTTTCTCCCACCCGTAACCAGTCCCAGCTCTCATACGTAGCTCGTTGCACGGTCTTTGTGGGGGATGACGTCATGCGGGGAAGGGGGAACGTGACGCTAGAGACTGAGAGGCTAGGGATCGCGAGACTAGGGACTGAGAGGCTAGGGATCGCGAGGCTAGGGACCGAGAGGCTAGGGACTGCGAGAGAGGTAGCGCTTAGGAGAGAAAGAGAGAGCGCGAGAGAAAGAGGGGGTGTGAGGCGAACGTGAAGGAGAGAGATGTTGCGGCGAGGAGAGAGAGAGAGAGAGAGAGAGAGAGAGAGAGATGACGCGAGGTTAGGGACTGCTAGAGATAGCGCTTAGGAGAGAAAGAGAGAGCGCGAGGTGAACGCGAGAGACAGAGATAGCGAGAGGCGCATGCGAGAGATGACGCAGTGAAGGAAAAGAAGAGGAATTTTTTAAATGAATATATTAATTTAATATTAATTATTTTTAATTATGAATAAATGTGTATTATACATTTGTGTGTGTGTGTGTGTGTGTGTTTAAAAGAATATAAATGGATATAAATGTATATAAATGTGAATATAAAATGGATATAAAATTTTAAAAAATATATATAAATGAATATAAAGATAAGAATATAAAGATGAAAATATAAAGATGAAAATATAAATGAATATCATAATATATAAAAATTGTCGGTGATGGAGGTGGCTATGGTAAAGCCGACGATTGTGGATGCGAGGCGGTGAGGCAGCTGAATGCTAGATGCTGTGAGAAGCGGAGGCGACGGCTGGGCGGGGACTCCTGCATAACAGAAAATTTTTATTAATTATTTTAATAATTTATAATTAAAAAGAAATACTTACTAGTTCCAATTTTCCACCATAGGTTCTGGTGGATATGGCTCTAGGCCAAACAGTTCCCGAAGAGCATACATGTTCTCCCATAGCCAACTGTTATTGGCATCCATTTCCCGCACCTCTGCAGTTTCGCACCACATTTCTGCAAACATTTGTCGATGTTCCCACCTCAGCATTCTCACCCACTCTCGTTCAGTTAAACCTTGCTCCACCACGTGTTGCGACCGTAAATTTTGCACAATGTTATAGATCATCTGAAAAATATGAATATTTAATATATATCTAAACATATTGCAATATTCTGTACAATAGTTTTAAATAAATTGTACAACTTACTATTTCGGGGAGCGTACGGCGCAGAAAACCTCCAGTCATTTTTTTCACTATTTTTTACACTCACTTCGCTCGGCGACTGTTCGAGACTTTTTGATGTGGAGACAGACTCTCTCTCCATAAGCTTCAACCCCATCCCTCTCAAAATTATCGCAATTCTTCCTTAAAAGATATTTAGGAAAATGTTTCGCTCTCGTTTACGACCGATTTTCCGCGAGGGTACAAAGCTGCCGAACATCAACGCTTTTACATTTGCACCCCTATAAATAACGTTTGACATGTTCGTCGCAGCGTTGGCCCTAAAATCTTCATTCCTTTCCTAATGATAAAATGTCCATAAAATGAAAAACAGTTTTATGGCTTCGGGTAGCCATAAATCACAAAGATAATCAGTTGCCGAACATGCTTAGACCCCCCCCCCCTCCTTTGTCGAAACATCCCCCTCCACCCGCGTGACGTCAGCCCCCGCGCCCCCGAGATACCCCCGCCCCGCGTGACGTCATACCCCTCGCCACGGAGAACCCCCCGCGCCCCGCACCCCCCTCGGAGCCCCATGGGTTAGAACTCTCATAGTATTACTACTGCTAAAGTCCGTAGTAGGGTTGAGAAGGGACCAAAGAGCGTAGTGAAATTCGAATGGGGAGGAAGAAAAGAAACATATATTTTAGCTTTATTTCTTTCCCTCCCCCCTAACCCAAGCATATTAGTCATGCTAAGCGTTATTAGCCTTTGAATTCTCAGTCTCTGACCATCCATGATGCAGTAAGCATCGTGAATCGTGATCTTTAACATGCGTAACCAAACGGAGTAGTGCACACAATATCAATTGACTCGTTAGAAACGAATTACAACTGCAAGTTTCTTTTGTATATTGTATATTGTGTATTTTTGTGTATTGTGTTATATATCAGGGTTGGGTAATAACTTGCTAATTAGTTAAAAGTTAAATAAAAAAGTTAAAATTAATAACTTTCAACTTAGCTCAGCTAATTTAAAATAAGTTAATTTTTAATTTCAAAATTAGTTATTTTTAAACTTAAACTTATTAACTTTTTTCCAAGTTAAAAATTTTTTTATCTCTAAATTCCATTATTTCTTTTCTATAAAATCTTAAATATTGGACAATTAAATTTTTAATAACGATTTAATTTTAATAAGAGCATCATTCTTTGATGTGTATTCTTATAAGTATTATGAAATAAATAAAGGTATTATTGATTTTTATTTTTTTTTCATAAAAAAATAATTAATTTACCCAACCGTGCTATATACATATTTTGCAATACTACGATAAGGGATTTACCTAACGAGATGAATTTGAAAATTCTGGCAAATAAGGATATAGCATCGAGGACATCGGAAATTTTAGTTCTACGTGTTTGTATATTGTGTATTATGTATTGTGCATTTTTGTGT
This sequence comes from Prenolepis imparis, assembly GCF_030444845.1. NCBI lineage: Eukaryota > Metazoa > Arthropoda > Insecta > Hymenoptera > Formicidae > Prenolepis > Prenolepis imparis. The sequence continues at coordinate 36,142 of NW_028141372.1, read as the reverse complement.
ATTGTGTATTGTGCCATATATTTTGCAATTATAATGGCTACGGTAACAGGTTTGCCTAACGAGATGATTTGGACAATTCTGGCAAATAAGGATATTAGAATCGAGGACATAGGAAATTTTAATTCCACGTGCAACCAATTTCGGAGCATGAGCACCGATAACAGTGTGTGGATGAAAAAGATCACTCAATGTAAGTTTTGTAAACTTTTTTGTTATTTTGCATAATTGACATGTTGCATAAAAAGAAACTTGGCAAAAATTTGGCCAAAAATCAAAAAGACTTCACGCAAAAAAGACCTCTTTTTGAAGGACTTCAAATAATATTATGTCATTTAAAACACTTCAAAATATGTAATTTAAAAAATTTTATAATTTATTTGTACTATTAGTTTTTTCAAAAACTCACAAAATTTTTATAGATATTTCATCGTTTTAAATAAGACTTTCTGAATAAGATCGCGTAAATTAAAAAAATTTTAAAAACATAAGATGATAGAAAGTTTGTTCTGGTTTAAAAGATTTATGAAAACTTCAAAGTTCTATAAAAAATAAAAGAATAATTTATTTGTTATATTATCGATAATTATATATATTTGTGCAAAATGTGAAAATAGTAATATAACTATTTCTAGTGATTTTTTGTGCAAGAATAAATCAAAAGCAAAAACTTGAAAATGCAAAGAGTAATTGCGTGGCTAATAAATTATTAAGTTCACATAGAAATTTTATACGAAATCATCTATGATTCAGATTGAATTTACTAGTCAGGTTATTTAATATTAAGGAAATAAAAAAAAGTGCAAATTGGAAACCATTGCTTCCTCAACAATCTATTTCGCTCATTAAGATTTCTAAGAAAGCCAAAATTGAAAAAACTAGCTTGTTTCCAATTTGCACACTTTTTTCACATAAAATAATATTTTTTGTCACGTATATGTGTGTATGTATTGTTACGTCCAGACTCAAGGAAGGAAGAGTCGAAAGGAAGGACGTAACTAAATTTATCTTTTCGAACGACGGCAGACTATCCGTCTGTTCGACCCGAACGAACGTCTGGGCCCAAATAGGTCAACGACCGCAAGGGTCGCTCTTACTCTATTTAAAGGGCCGTTCGCTCGGTGGTCCCTTTTTGGCAAGAGAATTTAATCTCTTTTACGCAGGATGGGACCTTGTGCGATCCTGGTTTACGGGAATAAGTGGGAACGGGTTATTAATAAATGAAAATCATTTATTTTGAAATTTATAAATTTATTCCTAATATAAAGACGAAAGAATTTATATACATAATAATATTATTGACGGACTTAGTTGCTAATGAAGAGTGAATGTATGTGTATGTGTCGCGGGTGATACATTAGTACGGAGGTCTTCAATCGGGGCAGAAAGGGGTAAGAGTTATTGTTTAAATTTTAGGGTCCCGATTGGTGGTTACAATAATTTAAATGGTAATAGGTATATAAAATTAGTGTCCATGTGTGTGCGTGTAAGAGAGACTTCTAGGTTATATGAGTTCGGTAATTATGGCGGTGGAGGGGGGATAGGTTCGTAGGAGAAGGTGTGCAGGGACGGCTAAAGGATATCTTCGCCCGGGAACATACCAGGGGATGATGTTATTCCTATCGGTGGTCTCTAGAAATTCGCGTAAGGCCTCGTGGTCTACGGGGCCTGGACCAATCGTGAAAGCTTCCTCAGGGACTTCTCGTATCCCTGGGAGCTGGTTTATCAGCCAAGCTCTGAATTGCTCGTATGAGAGCTTGGCAGGCGATTCTGATTCCTCGGAATCGTCGTCGCTGATATCTACTACCTCAAACCCTTCCGGATGTTCCCTATTTACAGAGGACGTTGGGGATGAGGGAGGAGAATCTTCAAGGGTGATTGTTGAGGGAGCCGGAGACGGAGATCTAGGAGGCTCAGGGCGTTCGGGAGAAGCAGGGGGAAGAAAGGGAGAAGGGCTCCGCGGAGAATCGGCGTCCTCAGAGGAAACAGAGGAGTGAGGGGAAGGGGCCCGTTGAGGTATAGCGGGTTCGGGAGAAAGAGGAGAAGGAGTTCGCGGGGAATCGAAAAATTCTGCAGAAGCAGAGGTAGCGGGAGACGGCGTCAGCGGGGTTTCTATATGTTCGGGTGAGGAAATAGGAGAGACCGTAGGGTGATATGTATTAGTTGTCTCTGTATGGATCGGTGTGTTAATTTTTTCTAGGGAGCCGAAGGTTTCGCCCGCAGCCAGACTTCGTGCCAACGTTTTCTTTAACCGCCTATTACGCCGGTTTCGCGCCAATTTAACAGCGGTTCGCGAGGGTCGTCTCCTTGGATTTTCCACTACGAGAGCGAATAATAAAGTAACCGGGCAAGAAGAGTTTTTACTGAAAAATAACTCTGGGAGTTCTTGTAAGAGAAAAAAAAAATATATATATATATATATATTTATTTTTATATAATTTTGATATTTTAATTATTTAATAATTTAGTTAGTTATTGTATTACTTATTTGTTCATTCAAGAGAGAGAGAGAGAGAGAGAGAGAGAGATAGAGAGTGAGAGAGAGTAAATCACGGATTGCTCCGCTATCGCGGGAAATCCGGAGTGATTTCAAAAGGTAAGGGGATGATAGAAATCACGGATTGCTCCGCTATCGCGGGAAATCCAGAGTGATTTCGAGAGAAAGAGGAGATGGAAGAAATCACGGATTGCTCCGCTATCGCGGGAAATCCGGAGTGATTTCAAAAGGTAAGGGGATGATAGAAATCACGGATTGCTCCGCTATCGCGGGAAATCCAGAGTGATTTCGAGAGAAAGAGGAGATGGAAGAAATCACGGATTGCTCCGCTATCGCGGGAAATCCGGAGTGATTTCAAAAGGTAAGGGGATGATAGAAATCACGGATTGCTCCGCTATCGCGGGAAATCCACAGTGATTTCGAGAGAGAGAGAGATATAAGGATGGGGGAAGAAAGGACAGTTTTTCGAAGTTAGAATTTAACAAGGATAATAAATTAATAAATTAAAAAGGAAAACAATTATAATTTAATTGAAGTCCCAGAATTATTTTAAGTATTATTAGTAAGGGTGGAGATGTAGCGTGCTTGATAACTTACTACTTATGGAGTGCGCAGGTAGATGTTAATTATTCCAGGTGTGAATCTGGCTACGGACTCCTCCGTGAGGATGGTGTTCCACTCGCAGTTGTTCACTCGCGAAAATCGTCGTACTCGGTGAGCACTGGGCACACGATGATTTCACAAATGTCACTGCGAATGCTCACGAGTTCGAGATTCTCTCGAAGGATGGTGATACAACTTTTCGCGATTGATCCGCGAGCGTAGGTTTGAGAAAAGATTGATATTCTCTGAGAGATGTTACGGGTATATATACCTTCTTGCTCCTCCTTCCCGTTAGTTTGTTAATATTTCCTGACGAATAGGGAATTTTTCAATAACGCCCTTTCAGTCCCGGAGGCGTCTCTTGACTTTAAAAGTTTATCGGGATTGGTCAGGGCTTTTGTTTAGGGCCCTAGGTTTTGACCAATGGAGAATTTGTTGAGGTTTATATTTTTATTATCCTCTCGAGATTTCGATATCGGCGGCGGTGTTTGTTGTTAGTTTTTCCTATATCGCGATATTTGTCGTTTGTTAGTGCCGCTTTTATCGGCGGGTTCTCGCTTTATTGCCCTCGCGTGTGGCTTAGAGCTTGTTTACTGAGAGGCGATGCGTGTGGCATCTTTTTAATCTTTATATTTTTCGCCGCTTTCTCGCGAGAATACCCGCAGGTGTGCTATCTTATTTTGCACACTTTCGTTTTCATTATTTGTTTTCCCCTAATTTTACTAGGGAAGGATTTGCTTTCGGCGCGTTCTCGCCGTCTTTATGTTTTGCCGATATGTGATTTTAACTTATTATTCGCGAGGGTGTCGGCAAGAATCCGCTTTCGGCATCTTTCCGCCTGGTCTCTTTTATTTACCGATTTTGTAATATTTATCGGTCGCTCACGATATCTGCAGCTGTCCGTTTCGCTGGGCACGTTTTCGTTTTATTATATACGTGCCGCTTAGATTATTATTATCTTTTTTCTTCCTTTTTTATTTACCTAACAACAAACTTCGCCTTGGTCGTGGGAAAGAAAAGAATCGTGAAGTCCGCCGGACGTAACACCCCCCGCCTTAGACAAATGTTGGGGGTGTAAAAACACAACATTTGCAAAAAGAATCTGCGAGGAATAATTCGATTCTTTTCTTGCCACGACTTGCCGATTTGGTAGAAAGACTCACATTTAATTCTGTTTTTATTAAATGTGTTTCTTTGAGTTCCTAATTACTATTTAAATATTTTGTAGAAAAGGAGGAAAGAAAAGGCGACCACCATAACCCCTTCCTTTGTTCTTTCGTCCTTTCCTCGCTTTTTATACAATTTACTTATAGCTTATTTTTAATTGTACTTATTTATTTAAATTTAGTACCGCTAATACATGTAACGCTGGTGTGGAGCCCTTTTTCTATCGTATGAAAATTCTAATGAAAATAGAGGGATATATATATATATAAAATATATATATGTTATATATAAAGAAAAGAAAAGAATTTAGGCACGTTTTTATCTGCCTGATTTTCGTCAGTAGTAAATGTCAGTTCTCTGGTGTCAAGTAGCAGGTCCCTTCCTTTTATTGCTCTTCTACCCCTCTGGGGATCACAGCTTGACCCCAGCCTTCGGCCAAGTATGTCTGGTCGACGTATAGATATTCTTCTATGCAGTCCCTGCAGTTTATTGCCGGTTTGATTGTTACTATTACTTTATTGCATTTAGTGCAATTTGTTTGGTCGCCAGCTGATATTTCGTGGACCAAATTATGCGGTGGTATTGTTGCATATTCTTGGTTTTCCTCGGCTGATTTTTTACCATAGCATTCTTGACAAATTTTGCTGCAGTCAGTCGTATCTTGATAGATTTCACCCTCCATTAATGTAACACACCGGAGTTCTATTAGATTTCGGTATGTTTCGGGGTGGTCTCCTGGTTTAACACCGTCGATTGGGCCTTGGCGTACTTCTTCCGGCATCTCGGGTGTCCATTGAAGATGGTGATATACTGGCATTGTTATACTGCAACCGATGATCAGGCAGTATGTTTTGACGATAATGATGTAATTAAGATAGAAAATGGTTCCACTTGTTTACAAAGTATTATTATTATGAGGTTAAGTATAAGGTATAAATTTGCGCGTGTAATTAAAGAAGAAACACATATATTCATGATAAGTATACAAAAAAACTGAAATCTAAGAACGCTAATGTTGAAATATTACCAATAACGATTCAATATATATATATATGGTCTAATAGTAATTAATACAAAAAAAATAATATGATATGATAATGTGTAGCATCAATAATGACGCTATAATTATAATATGCAAAAGAAGTACATAATATAAAGAGGAAAGGTAGGGTGATATAGTGACTAATGATAATAGTGATTAATATTTGGGATATATGGGAGTACTTAAACGCTTGCGTAATTCTAACTAATACATAATTCAAAATTCAAACGAAGTAGTAGTAAGGTAAAGAAAATTTAGGGTCTATAGGAATACTTATTGTTAAACACTAGAGTAATTCTGAATTAATACACAATTCAGATTTCAAATGAATAGTGGAGTAATAAAAATTTAGAATATATAGAATTATTTAAATGCTACAATAACTCAAAGTTAATACATAATTCTGGTTATATATATATTTTTTTTTTTTTTTTTTTTTTTTTTTTTTTTTTTTTTTTTAGACTGAGGGTTCCACGTCGGCGGTGATTTTTGTGCAAAGTTCGGCGTGGCCAATCCGAATTAGCGCGTCCCTAAAGTTATATGCTCTATCGAACATTTTGGTGGTCTCCATATGGAGTTTCACCAGGGCCGCACCCTTTCTTAGAGGATGGACTATATTTATCCATCCATCTTGTCCCTCTAAAAGGAGTCGACACAGGTCTCGTGTCATTATTGGCCACGTTTGCCTACCATTAGGGGCTGCGGTGTGGGCTAATCCACATATTATGGCTTGCCAGGATACCCCCTTAAAACGGTCTTCTAGGTGATACACTTCGCTCATACGGCGCCACACTGTTCTTCCCCAGTCGCCGAGCATTATTTTGACCATCCAAGTGTTTTTATTTATGCTTTGTATAAACCCTCGCTTCCATCCTTTCTTGTCTTTAACCACGACCTCTAAGTCCTACTTCATATGGTGAGGGTATACGAGCAATGAATTGGCTCTCCTATCCATCCGGAATTGGATTTCTTCTTCCATTTCCAGGAGTTCCCTTGCGCTATTTTTTAGTTGTACCCAAAACAGCAAGGGTGATTCCGCTCTTACCACGGTCACCTTCAGGCGACCGCGAGTCAAGAATTCAGTGTCGATGTAAGAGGTTTCCATTTCTGTATATAAAAAAAATTTTACTGTTTTTGGTGCATGGGGAGATCCAAAAAGGGGGTTTATTGTGTTGGCGGTATGCCTTGCTTGATATGTGAAGAAAACCGGGGGGGGGTTATTGTAATTGGCGGTATGCCTTGCTTGATATGTGAAGAAAACCGGGGGGGGGTTATTGTAATTGGCGGTATGCCTTGCTCGTTAAAATTTCGCTTCTTTAAGCTCCAAGGTATATGTAGTATCTTCCCGTGGGGGGAGGAGGGGGTAGGTAGCTGTTAGAGTTGTGTTGTTTTCTGTGTGGATGGGTTCAGGTGTCTCGTTATTTTGGGTATAGGGAACCGGCACGCTGGCTTTCGATTTTTTCGATTGCCTTGTTTTCAAATGTATTAGTAGATGTGTTAGGGAGTCCCATAGGGCTCCTAGCAGGTACAAGGACCACCCGTACACTGTGTGTAAGGCGTAGCCGTGTACTATTGTGTCTAGCGTCAGTTTTATGACTCTGATGCTCAGGTATATTCCGATTAGTCCAGCGCTGAGATTCCCGAAAAATAGAAATTTATTCCAGAATTTGTTCCATGTAGATATTGCTATTTTTTCTATGGTGTTTGTATCAAGTAAATTGGAGATTGATCCCCCTTCCAGGGATATGGTTTTTCCCATCACCCCTCTCGCTAGGGAGTTGAGGACGGCAGGTCGTTCGGCTGGAAACATTATATGATCTCGTAGGTCCTTTAAATCTGTTTCCGTGTATATACCGCTGGTGGCGAGCGATCCTGGGCTGATGTATTTCCATACAGGCTTAGTCAATGGTTTTATAGTGACCGGCGGTATGGTATCCACTGGTCTTGGCATAAATTTGTACCAAGAATCTCCTAGCTGATACATGGCGGGTGCTAATGTGTTACAAGTGGTTTGCGTTCCTTGTTGCAATAATATGTGCGTTTGTGGAGTTAAATAATACGTTTGATTTTCCCGAAGCACGGGTAGTTGGTTGTAGCATCGGTTTGTTTGAGCGAGCTTGACTTCGACGGGTACGCATTTTACGATGTGAATAACCTCTCCAGCTAGTAGAGCCATATAGCCGGGCCCTTTCATTAGATGATATGCAAAAATATCTGGAGATTGTGTGGCTATGGCCAAAGCGTTTTGTAGCATTCGTTGCTCTAAATTACATTGTTGTAATAAAATGTCATGGTAAAGTTGATTAATTTGCGTGCGAATATGTTTTTCCACGTAAACAAACTTAGAATTCATGTACGTGAAGATATCGAGATTTGAAACGCGCGATTGTTTTTTGAAAACGACGGTTCCTCGTACAGTTTCGAAAATCATTAATTTAGGATGTTCGGTACGTATTATCGAATATCCGCAGACATCTTGTTTGCCTTTACTGGTTAGGGCGAATATTGTGTCTTGTGTGGTGAGAGAATATACTGTTTGGCCTTGCTCGTCGTCAATTATTTTGTAGGCGTACCCCTCGAATAATATTCCATAGTTATTAAATTTACAGGGACCTGCAGGTACGGTATTCCAATACGTGTCTCCTCCTTCGATGTCTATGCAATGTGTAGAGCCGAGTTGGCAAGTAATGCCGGATCTGAGTTGTACTTTATTAGTGTTGATGCGTACGTCGGCAGTGTAATCCTGTAATGTGATTTTTACAGTTCCGACTACAATGACATCCGACCATGTTCCGTAAGGATCTGAGTATGCTCCTCCGTGGCATTCGCCGTAGTTGTCTACTTGACCAGCTAACGTAATCGGTCTGGTTATTGTGCTATTGGATTTAAGTCCTGAGATAAGAGTGCTTCCTACTTGATAACTTCCGTAACTATGCATTCGCCTGCAAGCCTCGCGAGTTATTTCTTCTATATATGAATATTTTCCGTTATGTACATCCATTGTGTGAGAAAACATTCCGCATTTCTTGACTAATCGGTCGATTTCAACTTTGCACTGTATTACGTGCACTGCTTCGAATTCATTAATTTGTAACAGCTGCACGTAAACTTGATCCGGTTTAATTTCTTTACGAGGGATATCGCATTCCTCGATGTTTAACAGTGATAGCGTGGTTAGGTTTGCGGAGGAAGATCCACAGTCATATCCTATTAGCCCATGTGTTGGATGCAGGTATACTGCTAGTATTATTAATATTGCGATTATTCGTCTGAATTTGCGATCCATCTGAAATATTAATTATTTTTGTAGGTGTGTGTATCTTTTTCCTCTTATAACCTTTATGTATTTCTACTTTATTTTTATTAATATTATATTTTGTATTTTTAATATATATATATATATATATATATATATAAAAAAAAAAAAAAACATTTATTTTTGTGGAAAATTAATCCTTTTTGTTGATTATTTAGTGGTTTTAATGTAGGAAATTCGCAATCGATTAGGATGCACGATTCGGCTATTTTTCTTTATTCTAATTTTTACATTATTTTTATTTAATATTTCCAGTACTTCATGAGGTCCTGTATAGTGATCCCCGAATTTTCCGGGTTTTGGCCCCTTTAAGAGAAATACATGGTCTCCTGGTTTAAAGGTTTGGGGGTTAATCTTTCTATCGTAATATTTCTTCGATCTGTGTTTTGCTTCGATAACGTTTTCACGAGCATTTCCTTGAATTGTATGAAGTTGTGTAACGAGGTTTACTAGATAATCGTTGTAATTCGCTAATTGGTCGCTTGGAGGTAAAAGCTCGTTCGAAGGAATTCTGGCTATTTTTCCGAAGACTAATTCGTACGGTGTATGTCTGGTTGCTTCGTGTACATTAGTATTATAATTGAGCATTGCAAGGCTTATCCATCTATCCCACTGTTTTTGTTCGTTTGCGTATTGTTTTAAATATTCTCCTAATGCGTGATGCGATCTTTCCAAAGATCCGTTAGATTGTGGGTGGAAGGCAGTAGTACGAAATTTACGAATTTTAAATAATTTTGCGATTTTCCTCATTAAATCACTGATAAAATTTCTTCCTTGATCCGTTAATATTGCCTTTGGCGCTCCGAATATGCAGATGAAACGATCTACGAAAGCTTCTGCGATAGTTTCGGAGGTTTGGTTTTGTAATGGTATACCCATACAGTATTTGGTCAGCTGATCTTGTAAGGTCAAAATGTATTCGCTGTTTCTTTCTGTCTTGGGTAAAGGTCCGACAATATCCATGGCTACCTTGTCGAAAGAAGAGCCTGGTGTGTCTGTGATTATCATAGGCTGTTTTGTTTTGACGCGTACTAATTTTCTCAGTTGGCACTGCAAACATTGTTGTATGTATCTTTGAACGTCTAGTTTTAAGTTTTCCCAATAGTAATTGTGTTTTATTCTATTGTATGTCTTAGTGACGCCGCGATGTCCTCCGGTCGGCGAACAGTGCATCTCACCAATTATAACGGATCGTAGATCTTTCGGTGGATATTTAATTTGTCCGTTGCAAATGATTATTTTGGTAGTGGAATTAATGAATCTTAATTGCAGTTGCGATTTGATATTATTCCATGGAACGTTGTTGATAATTTCTGTTTTTGCAATGCTGAGTGTTCCTAAATTTAAATTTTCAGTCAAATTTCGTAAGTCGTGTATGACCGCGATAATTTGGTTGAGAGTCGCTGTGGGGCCTTCTCGTTCCGTCTCACTGATGGGTAAGACTATGTGGTAGTAGGTTTTGTATTTTATTGCTTTCGCTTTACCTAACTCCAGGGGTCCTATATTCGGGAGTTCGTTTCTTTCGAAGAGTTTTTCAGATCCTGAGTCTAAAGGTTTTCCGTAAATGTCGACAAAATACGCGACATTGTCTTTTCGCAGAAATAATAGTTCGCGAGAATCTATAACGTTGCTTTTAATTATTTTATTCTCAATGATAGTAGGTTTCATTTTTGTTTTTCTTGATTTTAAATTTTTATTGATAATTTCTTCTTCGTCGTCATCGCTTTCTTCCCTTTCTTTTCCATCTGTTTCTTTGTTATCCTGATCTTTGTCTGGCGGATCGTTTCTTTCTTCTATCTTTTCAGTATTGTTTTTGTTGTTATTATGATTTTCATTATTTTTCTTAATATTTCGTTTTGTCGCCTGACTTCTTGTTTGCATTCTGTTTTGTTTTGGAGGATCATGTATTAGCGCTTTTTCGATAGTTTGTGACGCTGGAGGTTCGTTTAGTTCTTCGGGGGTAGAAGGTATAGGATCGGCATTATTATCAGGGGGTTCTTCTTCGAGTATCGGTCCTTCAATTTCTTCGGTATCTGACAGATATAGTTGAAAATCGTCGTCTTCTTCTTCTTCGTCATCGGTTTCTTCCAGCATTCTGGAAATTATTTCTGCATCTTCTGGATTATTTGGATTTAATGTTTTTCGTTCTTTTATTATTTTGCAATCAATTTCTTCAAGATCTACTGGGTTTCTTGATAATGCGTCCGCATTTACGTTAGTTTTTCCTGCCTTATAAACAACGTCGTAATCGTATTCCGCTAATTTTAATCTCCAGCGAAGTATTCTCATATTTGCGTCTTGCGCGTTTTTAAACCACATTAAAGGTTTATGATCTGTAACTAGGGTGAATTTTCTTCCATATAAGTATGGTCTGAAGTGTTTAACGCAATATATTATGGCTAGTGCTTCCTTTTCGTAAGTGTCGTATTTCGTTTCGTCGTCCGTGAGTGTTCTGGAAGCGTATGCGATAGGTCTGTCCTTGTTTATTTCTCCTTGTGAGAGTATTCCTCCTACGGCTAAACCTGACGCATCCGTAGTTAAAATAAATGGTCGAGAGAAATCAGGGTATTGTAGTACTGGCTCTTCACATAATTTTTGTTTCAATATCTCGAAGGATTCTTCTTGAATTGATGTCCATTCGAAACGAGTGTCATTTTTTAATAGATTTGTTAATGGTTTTGCTAGTTTAGAGAAATTTGGAATAAAGCGCCGGTAATATCCGGCAAGTCCCAAAAATTGCTTAATATTTCTTGGGGTTTTTGGTCGGGGAAATTTATGTACTGCCTCTAATTTTTTCGGATCTGGTTTTACTCCATCTCTGCCAATTACGTGTCCCAAATAAATTACTTCGGTTTTTAAAAATTCACATTTATCAGGTTGTAGTTTTAAATTAGCTTCGCGAAGTCGTTCTATTAATGCGTTATATTTTCGTTCGTGTTCTTCTAAGGAAGTAGCATAAATAACAATGTCGTCCATATAAACAAATAATTCTTCGCCCTGTAATCCTGTTAATACTAAATCCATTAGGCGCTGAAATGTTGCAGGAGCGTTTTTTAATCCAAAAGGCATTCGATCGAATTCGTAGTGACCGAAGGGAGTAGTGAATGCAGTTTTGTGACTGTCAGCAGGATCCATTTTTATCTGATGAAACCCAGATGCTAAGTCGCATACAGAGAAATATTGCGCGCCCCCTAATTGATCTAATATATCTATGATGTTAGGTAATGGATATGCGTCCCCGATGGTCTTGTCGTTTAAAGCCCGAAAGTCGAGGACCATTCTCCAGCGCTTGTTTCCTTTGGAGTCCTCTTTCTTCGGCACGATCCATATGGGCGTATTGTATGGCGATTGTGAGGGTTTTACGATGCCTCCTTCTAACAGTTCCTCTACCTGCTTGTTTATTTCTTCCTTATGTAGTTGCGGGAATCTGTATTGACGAGTGTTAATTGGTCGATCATCTGTGGTTGGTATTTGATGTTGGAGTACATGAGTTGCAGTTAAATTTTCTCCGGGAATATGAAATTGGTTTTGACTGTTTGTTATTAATTTCTTTACACTTTCTTGTTCCTTTTCATTTAGATGTTCCAATCGTAATAATTCGGTAATTTGTATAAAGCGGTCTTTCTCCTTTTTCTCGGAAACCACCAGGCAATTATGCAAATCGTTGCTTGCATCGTTAATTTGTTGTTGTTTTCTTTTATGTTTAGATTTTCGTTTTCGCATAAATTTATCTATAATTTCTTGCGATTTATTTAATAAAGACGTCGAAACTTTCGAAGACGGTTTGGTTCTGTTTTTCATGCGTTTAGAGTTTTTAATGTTTAATTTTTCAATATTTAAATATTTTTGTGCCTTTTCAAGAAGGTCTTTTGTAGTGACATGAGATGACTTTAATTTGTCATTGTGGTCTTCTGTGAATAATCCAACTTTCGGAAATTTGATATCTAGAATTGATAAGGAATTTTTCTCTCTTAAATTAGAACAAGATTGTGTCAAATCGCGTAGTGAGGTTTGGTAACTTCCCTCCTCGCAATTGACGGAGCTAGAATTTTCTGTCGAGGTTTGGAAATTTCCCTCCGAAATTCTAGAAATATCCCCTCCAGGAGAGGTTTGGTAACTTCCCTCTCCAAGGGATTTTGAATCATTTAAATTTTTGAGAGAGATTTGATAATTTTTCCCTTTACTAGAATTATTCAATTTTTCAAGAGAGGTTGGGTAACTTCCCTCTCCGTTAATTGTTGGATTATATGAAATTTCAGGAGAGGTTTGGTAACTTCCCTCTCCAAGAATTTTCGAATTATTAAAATTTTCAGGAGAGGTTTGGTAACTTCCCTCTCCAAGGATTTTCGAATTATTAAAATTTTCAGGAGAGGTTTGGTAACTTCCCTCTCCAAGGATTTTTGAATTATTAAAATTTTCAGGAGAATTTTTATTCCCCTTGTCAACATTAATTTTGTTTGTCCTTCGAGTTATTTCCGTAAATTTTCCTTCATCCTCGAAAATTTCTTCTTCGTCTTCGATATCAATATAAGTTTCGTTGGTGTTCATTGGTTCTTCGTTTATAGATGAAACTTCATCGTAATTGTTGACCGTCGGACAGTCGGATTTATGGTCGTCAAATAATTGATCCAACGGCTTTAAACGCAAAGTGGGTACGCGGACTTCCACTTCTTCGTCTAAAGTACTTATAACATTGAGATATGCTTTTCCGGAGATGTTCTCTACAATAGTGTCTCCTAAGTAAATTCCATGTTCTATTTTTAATTTTGGTATATATCCCACCTTTATTTCGGGGTTTTCTATCCTTACATAAAATAATGATTCGGATCTCGGAGACACTATTATAGATTCCGGTGAGAAAAACGGTATGTTAACTTCGGATACGGTCAGATATCCTTGAGCGTAATCTATTTTCGATGATGTTTGTTTAAAGAAATCATTTCCCAATATTCCGGATTGTGGAATCGGAAAGTCGCGAGATACTAAATGGAAAGATATCGGAATTCCAAGGAGATTTAAAGCGACTTCTCCGAGCGTATATACGGGATGATTATTTATACCATTTAATTTTAATATATTTGTATAGTTAATTTTTAGAGTTTTAGGTATAAAATTTTCCTTGATTATATTTGGTCCGGATCCCGTGTCTAATAGAAAGGTTATTTGCGATGGTATTTCGTTAATTTGGACCTGAACAGTAGGCACGCGACTATGTTTATCGAGGTTTACTGTTACGGGTCGTATGTCGATGGTTTGACGGCCTACTTGACTTCTTGAGATGTCGACGGGTGTGAAGTCTGTCCGGTCCCCCGTTGTGCACCCGACCCCGAGGGACCTGTGTAGTTTCCCTGATTATTTTCTTTTCGACGATTATTACTTGCGTTGCGTAACTGACAATTTTCAAGGAGATGGCCTTGTTCTTTACAATATCTGCAGAATGTATCGTTCTTCGTTGTCAGTTGTTGATTTATTTTAACACGACAATCCTTAGCGGAGTGTCCGAATTTATCGCAAAGTTGGCATGAAACTTTCGATCTACTTTCCAAACTTCTTTCCTCGTTCTGTTTTTTCCAACAATTACTAGCCGAATGGCCAGGCCTTTCACACCATTGACAAGTAACCGTCGATTTATTAATTTGTTGTTGGGAAGTAGTTTGTCGGCATGATTTGGCGTCGTGGCCGGTTTTTGAACATAATTGACATATAGTAATTTTTTCTTGAATTACGTTTACTGACTGACGAGCGCGAGGATCGCGTTGGCGACATTTATCCGCACTGTGGCCGCGTTTTTTGCATATTTGGCAAATTAAAATCTCCGTTCCGTTATTCGTTTGAAAATCGTGCCCTTGTAAGGAAAATTGAACGAGCTTCCTACAACTACTTGCGGCATGTCCCTCTTTGAAACAGATCTGACAGATTTCCCGCACTTGATTAGTGTACGGTGATTGGCCTGTTTTAACGCCTTGGCCTTGGCGCAAACCTGTCATCTCTCGAAGCTCTCTTTCTATCCTTAGGGCGTCGGCGACAGTTTCTTGTACGTCTAAATCTCTAGTGATTCTTTGCTCTATTTCAGGCTTTAGCCCTCTAATAAAACACTTACACATGTCTTTTTCTACCGTTGTTTTTATATTTTGATTGGGTAAAATGTGACCGGAACTTCGATATGCTTCCAATATTTGTTTTCCAAGTAATTTAACTCTATTTGCGTAAGTGACGACATCCTCTTCATTCCTTTGATAAATACATCCTAGTTCTCCTTGTAACTGATATACATTTTTAGTGGGTCCATAAATTTTCTTTAAATAAGTAGTTAATTGCAATACAGTATCAAAATCTTCATCCCGAATTGTTCGACGCGCTTCTCCCACTATTCTAGTTCTTATAATTTTAGTAAATTGAGCCTCTGCTTCCTTAGGAAGCATAGCTTTCGCTTCCTCGCAACCCTCGATAAAATAATTTAGCGGAATGTTACTACTGTCAAAAAAGGGGACGGCGTCTACCGCGTATTTTAAGGTAGCAAAGGGGTTAGGTTGCGCCATGTTAAAAGAAAGTAAATTTTCGGGATCGCTTTCGATATCAAATTTTTCGATTTGATCTTTTATTGTTTCAGTAGTTATATCGGCGGAATCGTCGGAATCTGGCTCGGGCGATTCGGCTACTAAAGTATTTTCAGTTAAATCGAATTCTGAGGAAGGATCTTTTAACGAAAAATTTATTTGGCGAGATGTCGAAGTTGAAGGTACTAAAGGTGTGGATGTGTGAATTAATTCGGAATCAGATGGTTTAGATTTAGATTTGCGTGTTCTATGTGGTGTTGTTAATGCAGTTTTATATAGTTCTTCTATTTGATCTTTATCAATTTGACCTCTTGTTCCTTTACTCATTACCGCTACCAGGAATCGCACATTTCTATCCCGGACGAGCCCCCAAATTTTATTTATGTTACGTCCAGACTCAAGGAAGGAAGAGTCGAAAGGAAGGACGTAACTAAATTTATCTTTTCGAACGACGGCAGACTATCCGTCTGTTCGACCCGAACGAACGTCTGGGCCCAAATAGGTCAACGACCGCAAGGGTCGCTCTTACTCTATTTAAAGGGCCGTTCGCTCGGTGGTCCCTTTTTGGCAAGAGAATTTAATCTCTTTTACGCAGGATGGGACCTTGTGCGATCCTGGTTTACGGGAATAAGTGGGAACGGGTTATTAATAAATGAAAATCATTTATTTTGAAATTTATAAATTTATTCCTAATATAAAGACGAAAGAATTTATATACATAATAATATTATTGACGGACTTAGTTGCTAATGAAGAGTGAATGTATGTGTATGTGTCGCGGGTGATACATTAGTACGGAGGTCTTCAATCGGGGCAGAAAGGGGTAAGAGTTATTGTTTAAATTTTAGGGTCCCGATTGGTGGTTACAATAATTTAAATGGTAATAGGTATATAAAATTAGTGTCCATGTGTGTGCGTGTAAGAGAGACTTCTAGGTTATATGAGTTCGGTAATTATGGCGGTGGAGGGGGGATAGGTTCGTAGGAGAAGGTGTGCAGGGACGGCTAAAGGATATCTTCGCCCGGGAACATACCAGGGGATGATGTTATTCCTATCGGTGGTCTCTAGAAATTCGCGTAAGGCCTCGTGGTCTACGGGGCCTGGACCAATCGTGAAAGCTTCCTCAGGGACTTCTCGTATCCCTGGGAGCTGGTTTATCAGCCAAGCTCTGAATTGCTCGTATGAGAGCTTGGCAGGCGATTCTGATTCCTCGGAATCGTCGTCGCTGATATCTACTACCTCAAACCCTTCCGGATGTTCCCTATTTACAGAGGACGTTGGGGATGAGGGAGGAGAATCTTCAAGGGTGATTGTTGAGGGAGCCGGAGACGGAGATCTAGGAGGCTCAGGGCGTTCGGGAGAAGCAGGGGGAAGAAAGGGAGAAGGGCTCCGCGGAGAATCGGCGTCCTCAGAGGAAACAGAGGAGTGAGGGGAAGGGGCCCGTTGAGGTATAGCGGGTTCGGGAGAAAGAGGAGAAGGAGTTCGCGGGGAATCGAAAAATTCTGCAGAAGCAGAGGTAGCGGGAGACGGCGTCAGCGGGGTTTCTATATGTTCGGGTGAGGAAATAGGAGAGACCGTAGGGTGATATGTATTAGTTGTCTCTGTATGGATCGGTGTGTTAATTTTTTCTAGGGAGCCGAAGGTTTCGCCCGCAGCCAGACTTCGTGCCAACGTTTTCTTTAACCGCCTATTACGCCGGTTTCGCGCCAATTTAACAGCGGTTCGCGAGGGTCGTCTCCTTGGATTTTCCACTACGAGAGCGAATAATAAAGTAACCGGGCAAGAAGAGTTTTTACTGAAAAATAACTCTGGGAGTTCTTGTAAGAGAAAAAAAAAATATATATATATATATATATTTATTTTTATATAATTTTGATATTTTAATTATTTAATAATTTAGTTAGTTATTGTATTACTTATTTGTTCATTCAAGAGAGAGAGAGAGAGAGAGAGAGAGAGATAGAGAGTGAGAGAGAGTAAATCACGGATTGCTCCGCTATCGCGGGAAATCCGGAGTGATTTCAAAAGGTAAGGGGATGATAGAAATCACGGATTGCTCCGCTATCGCGGGAAATCCAGAGTGATTTCGAGAGAAAGAGGAGATGGAAGAAATCACGGATTGCTCCGCTATCGCGGGAAATCCGGAGTGATTTCAAAAGGTAAGGGGATGATAGAAATCACGGATTGCTCCGCTATCGCGGGAAATCCAGAGTGATTTCGAGAGAAAGAGGAGATGGAAGAAATCACGGATTGCTCCGCTATCGCGGGAAATCCGGAGTGATTTCAAAAGGTAAGGGGATGATAGAAATCACGGATTGCTCCGCTATCGCGGGAAATCCACAGTGATTTCGAGAGAGAGAGAGATATAAGGATGGGGGAAGAAAGGACAGTTTTTCGAAGTTAGAATTTAACAAGGATAATAAATTAATAAATTAAAAAGGAAAACAATTATAATTTAATTGAAGTCCCAGAATTATTTTAAGTATTATTAGTAAGGGTGGAGATGTAGCGTGCTTGATAACTTACTACTTATGGAGTGCGCAGGTAGATGTTAATTATTCCAGGTGTGAATCTGGCTACGGACTCCTCCGTGAGGATGGTGTTCCACTCGCAGTTGTTCACTCGCGAAAATCGTCGTACTCGGTGAGCACTGGGCACACGATGATTTCACAAATGTCACTGCGAATGCTCACGAGTTCGAGATTCTCTCGAAGGATGGTGATACAACTTTTCGCGATTGATCCGCGAGCGTAGGTTTGAGAAAAGATTGATATTCTCTGAGAGATGTTACGGGTATATATACCTTCTTGCTCCTCCTTCCCGTTAGTTTGTTAATATTTCCTGACGAATAGGGAATTTTTCAATAACGCCCTTTCAGTCCCGGAGGCGTCTCTTGACTTTAAAAGTTTATCGGGATTGGTCAGGGCTTTTGTTTAGGGCCCTAGGTTTTGACCAATGGAGAATTTGTTGAGGTTTATATTTTTATTATCCTCTCGAGATTTCGATATCGGCGGCGGTGTTTGTTGTTAGTTTTTCCTATATCGCGATATTTGTCGTTTGTTAGTGCCGCTTTTATCGGCGGGTTCTCGCTTTATTGCCCTCGCGTGTGGCTTAGAGCTTGTTTACTGAGAGGCGATGCGTGTGGCATCTTTTTAATCTTTATATTTTTCGCCGCTTTCTCGCGAGAATACCCGCAGGTGTGCTATCTTATTTTGCACACTTTCGTTTTCATTATTTGTTTTCCCCTAATTTTACTAGGGAAGGATTTGCTTTCGGCGCGTTCTCGCCGTCTTTATGTTTTGCCGATATGTGATTTTAACTTATTATTCGCGAGGGTGTCGGCAAGAATCCGCTTTCGGCATCTTTCCGCCTGGTCTCTTTTATTTACCGATTTTGTAATATTTATCGGTCGCTCACGATATCTGCAGCTGTCCGTTTCGCTGGGCACGTTTTCGTTTTATTATATACGTGCCGCTTAGATTATTATTATCTTTTTTCTTCCTTTTTTATTTACCTAACAACAAACTTCGCCTTGGTCGTGGGAAAGAAAAGAATCGTGAAGTCCGCCGGACGTAACAGTATAATATGATTGTACTTACTTTTGTATGTTCCTTTCGTATGTTTCTTTTGTAAAATTCAAAAATTTATATTTTTTGAAAAATTCAAAATTTATAAAAAATGAATTTTTTCATCGATCCTCGCCAAATTTGAAATACCAAATATCCTTTAATAATACTTTATTTATATAAAAAAATGTAGTCCAATATCAAAATTTACGGAAGTTAAAACAACCATATATATTATTAAAAATAAAAAAATCATAAAAAATGAACGTCTTTACCGATGCTCGTCAAGTTCAATATCAACCATTCTTTAATAATACGCTATTCATACAAAAAAATTTATCTCGATCAAAATTTGCAAAAATTAAAAAATGCATATTTCCTAAAAATTCAAAATTTCATAAAAAATGAATCCTTTCATCAAGCCTCACTAAACTAAATATCAATCATCCTTTAATGATACTGAAAAGAATCTGCTCTGATATGTCAAAATTTATAAAAGTTAGAGCAACCACAGATATTTATCAAAAAATTCAAAATTTTATAAAAAGTGAACCCTTTCACCGATCCTCGTCAAATTCAATACCAACCATTCTTTAATGATAGCTTATTCGTATAAAAAAATTTATCCCGATATCTTAAAATTTACGGAAGTTAAAGCAACCACAGACATTTTTTAAAAAATTAAAATTACATTAAAATTCAAAATACTATATGAATTTTTATAAAAATGACAACAAATAAAAGTGTGGTATTATTTACTTGTATGCTAAATTGGAGCGCTGTAGCTCAAACAGTTCTTGAGTTTATTTTTTAAATTTTTGGAAAAGTAAGTGTGCACATATTACATACATACACACACACACACATAAGGACATTTTTTCTAAATATGATTTTTCGATATTTTGGAACATTCTGAACACATTGGCATAGAAATCTGAAAAAAAAAATTTTTTTGTGAAAACAAGCTTTCTCTATAAAGAAGCAAAAATTATTAATTTCGACAAAAAAGATTCTGCTAAGTACATAAAAATATTCGATATTGTATGCAAAAATGCCTTTGCAAAACTTTTTCCAGCAAAAATATTTTTTAGAAAGACACTTTATACTAATGTTTAAAAGTAGACATACATACATTTATATACAGATAATTGAAAATAATTTTATTTATTACATACATAAATTTGCTGATATAGTTTATTGCATATCAGATTTTAATGTGTATTTTATAATTTATTTTAGTGAATTTTTAATTAACATAATTTATATTTAATTTATTTATATAGAGAGAGACTTGAAAATAATTTATTATACATTTTGCTGATGCATATTACAGTATTTGAGCTGTATATTTTTAAATATATTTTTAAACTTTATTTTGTATGTGTATATCTATTTCTAAACATTATTTTGTCTATGTGTGTGAAGTGTCTTTTTAAAAACCACTTTTGCTAGAAAAATTTTTGCAAAGGCATTTTTGCATACAATGTCGAATTATTTTTATATACTTGGCATGTTTTTTTCTTTTGTGAAGATCTTGTTGTGCTTTTTGTAAAAAATAGAAATTTTTACATAAAATTTATTGTTACATAAAAAAATTTTTTAATTTAAGTTAATTAGTTTTTTAATTTAATTTTAAAATTGGAAACAAGAATGAAATAGCGAAATATCAATGTATATCACCTGAAGAAAAAGTATAAAAATATTAAATACAATACAATATAATACAAAGTAGATTATATTTTTTCTGCAAAAAATAAAAAAAATCGTACCGTCGGTTCGTACTTTTTTGTATTTCTCAAACAGAGTTAAAATATTTTAAGGTGATAATGCGCTGTTCTATCGCAGCTGGCCTCATTCGAATGCAATGTTTGTTTCCTTCTCAAACGATCCGTTGATGAGTAACGTTCATAAATTTATTTTGTGTAATTAAAATTTTGTCATTACACACAGATAAAGTAATTGATTTAAAATTTAATAAATACCGGGTGAGTTAGTTAAAGTGTTACAGACTTATATCTTGGAAATAAAGCATTTTAGAGAAAAATGTTTCAGACAAAAGTTGTATGGTTTCAAGAGGAACATAAGATGGTGACATTGTGATTTGACCTTGGATAGTCATTTGAAGATCACGTGAAAGTCACCTTCAATTTCTTAAATGGAACTCCATATTTTTTATTGCATATTCTTGTAACTTATCTCGAGAGCTTTCCAAAACACTATAATAAAATGTGCTTCCGTTAAGTATTTTTCGAGTTATGGCTTGAAGTTAACAATTTTTTGACATAAAATGTAAAATATCTTGTACAATATTCAGTTTTCAGTAATGTTACCTTAATACTTTTATGCACGAAATAGACCAATCCATTAGTGTAAAGAAAACACATAGTTGTTTTTAAGAAAATGTAAGCAGCTGCATGTTGCAAATTACATACATTTTTTAAAAACAATTATCTGTTTTTTTTACACCAATTGATTGATCTCATTATTACGTGCATAAAAGTATTAAGGTAAGATTATCGAAAATTGAATAGTTTACAAGATATTTTACAAGATATTTTACATCTTATGTTAAAAAATTGTTAATTTCAAGCCTTATAACTCGAAAAATACTTATCGGAAGAACATTTTATTATAGTGTTTTGGAAAGCTCTCGAGATAAGCTACAAGAATATGCAATAAAAAATAGTAGGTTCCATTTAAGGAATTAAAGAGGACCTTCACGTGATCTTCAAACGATTATCTAAGGTCAAACCATACACACACACACACAAATGACACCATCTTATGTCCCCCTTGAAACCATATAACTTTTGTCTGAAACATTATCCTCTAAAATGCTTCGTTTCCGAGATATAAGTCTGTAACACTTTAACTGACTCACCCGGTATAATTTTAAATAAAATTAATTTGATGACAAGACAACTTGCAAACAACAATCAATTGATAAAATTGTAAAAACACCGCAAATACAAGCAGTAAGACATCTCAGGTAAGTAATAAAAACTTGAAATTTATCATGAAGAGAGTGAACATTATGTATTAATAACATCTGAACACAATCTTGTGGATGACTAGATAGCTTGCACATAACAATCAAGTGATAAAATAATAGAAACAACACAAGTTGAACACATAAGACATTTACAAATTAAGGAGACGTGAAACAATAAACGAAAAGTCCAACAAATCTAAATATAATGAATTGAACAATTATATAAATGCAAATATATGAACAATTATATAAATAATTATTACATAGTTTCGTTTACTGAAGGACGGACTTTTTTTCCGATTAAGAGATCACAGCTGAAATAGACAAATAATATTGGAAAAGTCTAAATAATACCGGTGTAATATTGCACGTGCTTCATCTTCACAATTTATTAATACTTGATAGATATTAAAAATGATGAAACGTAAATTACCAAACGATTCGATTACCGTCAATTCTGAAAGCTATCCGGACAGAATATATTATTTTAATAAGAAAACAAATTAATCTACATAGACTGAGTCTTTTGAGAATGAAACCCAGACAGCTCTTGTCAGATTGCAAACATAATTGTGTTCAGATGTTATTAATGTCTGACGTTCTCTCTCTTCATGATGAGTTTTATGTTTTTTATTTACAGGAGATGTCATATTGGTTTCATTTGTCGCGTTTCTACAATTTTATCACTCGATTGTTGTTTGCAAGCTATCTTGTCATTTACAAGATTGTGGTCAGATGTTATTGATGTCTAATGTTCTCTCTCTTCATGATGAGTTTTATGTTTCTTATTATTTACCGGAGATGTCTTATTGGTTTCATATATGGCGTTTCTACGATTTTATCATTTAATTGTGGTTTGCAAGCTGATTCGTCATTTAGAAGTTTGTGTACAGATGTTATTAATGTCTGATGATCGCTCTCTTAATGATAAGTTTAATGTTTTCTATTATTTACCTGAGATGTCTTATTGGTTTCATTTGTGATCTTTCTATATTTATCACTTGTTGTTTCCAAGCTGTCCTGTCATCTGCAAGATTAATCTTGCGGATGTCAGAGAGCTTGCAAACAACAATCAAATGATAAAATTGTAGAATCACCACCAATGCGACCAATAAGACATCTCAAAAAAACTAATAAAAAACATGAAACTGATCATGAAGAGAGAGAACATTAGACATCAATAACACATCTGAACACTATCTTGCGGATGACAAGCTCGCTTGCAAGCAACAATCAAGTGATAAAATTGTAGAAATACCACAAATAAAATCAATTAGACATCTCAGGTAAATAATAAAAAAACATAAAACTCATCATAAAGAGAGAAAGCATCAGACATCCATAACAACTGAATACAATCTTGTGGACGACAAGACAGTTTGGAAACAAAAATAAAATGATAATATTGTAGAAGCACCACAAATGTAATCAATAAAACATCTCAGGTAAATAATAAAAAACATAAAACTCATTTTGAATGGAGAGAATTTCAAACATCAATAACATTTGAATTCAATTGTGTTTGCAATTTGATAAGAGATGTCTTGGTTTCACTTTCAACAGGTTCAGTTAATATATACTATTTCGTTACGTTATGTTAATAATAATATAATACAATACTATACTTACTACTTATAACGACGATGACAAAGATCAATCTACGATTTCTAACATAGAAAAATATCAAATAATGTCTTATTTGAATAAAATATCATCAAAATTGGTAATTATTTATATACCATTTTGATGATTTGATCTATTATAGGACAGAAATCATTGGGTCTTGCTTATAGGTAATTATATTTTCATCAAACTTTTAAAATATATGAAAAAAGTCATGAAACGCCTGAAGTGTATGTTTTGTATCGCTTGTATTGTTGCCCCTTTTCCGCGTACGTGATTGGCGGTCGATGATATCGCGAGAGAGAGGTGTGAACGTAATTGCTGAAAGTTCGGTGACACATCGTGAGTGGGGTTAATGCAGAGAGGACAGAGGTTAAGAGAAATGAGAGGTAATATATATAATATGAATATAGAATATAAAATATAGAATATGAATATGAATATGAATATTGATGAATATGAATTTAACAAAATAATATTAACAAATTGCATAACTTTAATTGTTATTTTAAAAATTTTGTCATGTTGAATGAATGTAATAATATAATAAAAATATAATAATTATAGGTATATATAATTGTCATTAATATATTATAATTTTATCATTTAGATAACGAATTTTACTTGGAGGTTCAGAATTCTGATATAAAGCAAATAGGAGAAAAAGAGATATCTTTTCAACAATTATTGTTGGGTGCAAGATCACTTTTAACGAAAACATCTAATGAAGATTTAGGATTACCATCACGCAAAATGATTCGAAAATAACGATTAAAATGATTTCGCTATATCATTAAATAATATGTATAAATAATACTAATACTTAAACAAATTTTTTTTTAAACGCGCCACAATTTTTGGTTATAAGTAGTTTTACTTTCACCTTATTTAGCGAAAATATTATTTCATATATTCTTCTAAGGACTATACAGTATCCTGTATCAATTTTTTTCGAACTTTGACATTAAAAGTAAAATATAATTATTTCAATAATGTTGAAAATAGATGTCACCATTCGTTACATAAATAATGATTTTTTAAAAATGATGTTATATGTATATACAATGTATTTTATGAAATAAAATTAAATTTTATGTAGAATGTTTTCGTAAGCATATTGCATTATCACAATTTATAGGATTTTAATTAAATAATTAAGCAAATTTATCTATTTATAAAATAATTAAGAGAAAAAAAGATATAATATCATTTTACTTCAATACTCTCTAGCCGAAATTCGTGATACATTAAACTAATTATTATGTCGAAATAGGCTATCTTTTTTGCTTACTCCTGAGTAAATTAAACATTAAAAAAAAGAGATCGATAATATTAAAAAGAAAAAGAATCCCTCGATTTGCAAAATTTTATTTTTTATTTTACATCTGCATAGAAAGTATGAATGATGATTAATAAACGACTAAATATAATTAATGTACTCGATCTCTCGGCCGTATTAAATTTAAATATAAATAATATCTACATTCTTGCAATATATAATCATACAACATATAATATACACAATAATTAAGTACAAAAATATCCTATAAATTGTAATGTTTTCGGAATGCAATATGCTTACGAAAACATTCTACATAAAATTTAATTTTATTTCATAAAATACATTGTATTACATATAACATTATTTTTGAAAAATCATTACTTATGTAACGAATGGTGACATTTATTTTTATCATCATTGAAATAATTATATTTTACTTAATGTTAAAGTTCTATAAAAAAAAATACTGGATACTATATATAGTCTCTAGAAGAGTATATACTTATATATATATATAAAATAATACTTTCGAAATATTATAACGTTTAAATAACACGAAAGTAAAACTACTTATAACGAAACATTGTGAACGCGTTAAAAAATTTTTTTTTTGTATTATAATTATTTTCACATATTATTTAAAGGAAAAGAATCATTATTTTCGAATCATTTTGCGTGGTGGTAATCCTAAATCTTCATTGGATGTTTTTTTTTTGGTCTTGTACCCAACAATAATTGTTGTAGAGATAACTTTTCCTCTCCTATTTGCTTTATGTCTGTTGAATGATCAACCTCCAAGTAAAATACGTCATCTAAATGATAAAATTATAATATTAATGACAGTTATATAGTTATTATATTTTTAGAAATTTTAAAACTTTTTCACATAGCTTACTCATAATTTTTACATATCCTTTCATTTCAATCATTTGCCCCTTGTCGAAGTAGACATCATTATCATAATTAACTATTTGTATCTCTAATTTATACGTCTTATCTGTAATGGATCCGCAGCCTATTGTTTTAAAACTATTTGAAAACTTATTGAAATTCGTTTTAATGTATCCACGTATAACTGAAAAAAATTTTATTAATTTTTAGTTTATCACAAGACTGTATTATAACGAATTGACTTATAGAAAATATTTAAATCCCATAATTATAAAAATAGCATAAAAATAAGAAATTATGTAAAAAATATGTATATAAAAGATTTGTAAAACATACAGTTACATATTTATACGTACATTTGCATACAAATGTTCATCGATATATAAGAAATACCGGATTATAGTATAAAGTATATTATATACATATAAACACTTACTAATGCATGCATTAAGATGTTGAGATACATCACACAATTCCACTAATTGTGGTTGCACCGCTTGAATGTTTTTTTTTAGGTCAAAATTACCCAATGTATTTATCGTCGTGTTGGAACGAATAATTAATTCGTATTGAAGAGTCCCTTGGTTGAATTCAGGTATTTTTAGCCTTTTAGCCTTGGCACCATCAATATGCACAATCTGCAAAATTAACAAATATTATTAAATTAAATATATTAAATTAATATTATTCTAATACTACTGTTTTATATGTACTTTATTGGAATAAAAATTTTTTTAAAAAATATTACAACAAAATGATAATAAAAATAATAATTTTAATGTTATAAAAAATAAATTAAATAAAAATGTATCACTTACTCGATTTGGTTGTATATGAAAATTTATACGATCAATTTCTTCGTTCCAGGCAACAACTTGAATGCGATGTTTACTGTTGTTGTTCACCAGAAACTTTAACAATCTATAATGTTGGGATTTACCAACTATCTTCGGACCATCAATTTCATCGATATATCCAACAATTTCTCTAAATAAATTTTTTATTAAAATTAGTAATATAATAATATTTTAATTTGTTTTAATTATCAAGATAAAATATTAAATAATATGTTCTTTTATTTGTTAATTACAATAAAAGATAATTATTTTTTATTTAAGAAAGAATCAAATATATATACATAATGTGATCACAACAATTGTTAATAAATAGTCCAAAAGAAATTTTGAAGGTTATTGTGACATAAAAATTTTGATATTAAATATATTTGTATCAAAACTATATTAATTTAGAAATGAGATATTTTAATTAAATTATTCTAATAACATGCTTTAAAAAACAATACATTATTAACGAAAGTGTATTAAATATCATTTATTGATAATATTTTTCCAATGGTAGATTTGATAATTACATGTGGTTATATAATTTCTGATAATGTAAATTTTAAAAACAATTCATTATATTGTAGTATATTTCGTTATTAAATTTTTCGTTTAAATTAATCTCATAAATATTCTATTAACTGATATGATAATACATTTAAGACATAGAGGTAAAAATTTGCATAATAATTATACAATTAAATAAAAAATTATATTATATTAAGTATAAATTAAAAATATAAAGACTCACACAGTAGAATCTTCGAATTGTATCGATTCCAACATTTCATCCGACGCCAAATATATCGTCTCTAAAACATCATTTTGATTGAGAAAAGTAATTTCCTGCCTGTTGACTTCCACATCATTACTTCGATTTGGAGTAAAAGTTTCCTTCTTGTTGCTGTTTTCCGAATTATTTTCTTCATTTAATGTTTCCTGCTGTATGTTAAGTATTCTGTAAATGAGTCGCGTATATCAATACAATATCAATATGATTAATAAAATATATTTTATAAAACTTTTATGTCACGAAGTTATAAGCTCTTGCATTTAAATTATTTCAAAGATTATTATATTGCGAACTTTAAGAAAGAATCGGTAAAATAGAATCTTTTTTATATGAGAAAGCAATTATAAAAATAACTTAAATTATTACGAAAAAGCTATCAATCGATTTTAACTAACAAAATTAGCTATTCTCTAACAATAATTTAAAAATTTATAAATAAAAAATGAAAATATTAATAAAAATGAATATATTAATAAATTTACTTGTTAAGAGAGGATTCCTTTAAATTAATTTGCGACGAATGTTTATTTCCATTATTTTTTTTCTTATCCTTTTGATGTTGGTTAACTTTTTCCATTTTTTCTTTCTATCCCTTTTTCTTCTTCGCTCCTTTATTTAAAACTAAAACAAAAACGTATACTATAATATATCGCATAAAGTGTAATTCCCTATTAAAAATAGAAATCAAATCGCAAGAATTTTATAAGAGAGCAATATCAATATCGAACAAAATTTTTAAAAATTACAATTTAAAATATAAAAAATAATTAAGCAATGTAATAATTATTAAATTTGTTTATAGTGTATAATTTATAACATAATTATTAAAAATATATCAATAATTTAGCTCACCTCTTTGAACCTCCTGCAGGTTTGAGAAGATACGTTGCTATGTACAGAGAGTAACATATTTTGTTTTATCGTTGCTATAGAAAATTCGATGAAAAAGAGAGATATGTTAAGGTTGTGTTTTAAAATTTATTAATTTTATGTCTAATCAAAGTTATGTTCCCAAATTTCCATCAATACTAAAAATCTATAACATGTGTGACGTGAATTATAGATTTTCAATACTAATAGCGAATTTTCGAACACAACTTTAACATCATCGAATTTTCTATAGCAACGATAAAACAAAATATGTTACTCTCTGTACATAGCAACGTATCTTCTCAAACCTGCAGGAGGTTCAAAGAGGTGAGCTAAATTATTGATATATTTTTAATAATTATGTTATAAATTATACACTATAAACAAATTTAATAATTATTACATTGCTTAATTATTTTTTATATTTTAAATTGTAATTTTTAAAAATTTTGTTCGATATTGATATTGCTCTCTTATAAAATTCTTGCGATTTGATTTCTATTTTTAATAGGGAATTACACTTTATGCGATATATTATAGTATACGTTTTTGTTTTAGATCCATCCCCTAATTCAAAAATTGAAAAATATTTCTTATTTCGTCGATGAATAAAAGCCTTCCTGTCCGTAAATGACGTCTCACGCGGGCGCGAATACATCGGCCGCTCGCACCTCAACGGAACGCTCGCTACAAGGTCAGGCGCACCGTTTTCCGCCTGTGAGTCTCCGAGACAGCACGACTCGTACGTCTCACAAATTTCTTTCGCATCTTCGTCAATATTGATCTGCCGCTCGTCATGCACGCTACTCGAATCGTCGATATTTTCGATCGTCATAATTTTGTTGACGGTATTCGTCTCCCCGACCGCTACTACCTCGACCGGTAAACATAATTCGGCCGGGACACTGCTGCTTTTAATTAGGCTGATTGAATCGATTACCGCGCCGTCCCTGTGATCGTAATTCGCGCGTCCGTCTATTGCCGAAATGCTTATGTCTAGCATATACGGTTCCGGGAACGCGACGCAACCGTCAAAATCTCCGCCGACCCCTCCGACGGCCCCGTGCCCGTCGGGCACTCGCGCTTAGGACACCCCGCCACTAAGTGCCCCGCCGCCCCGCAAATATAACACGCGCGCTCCGTCGGCGGCCGCTCGCACCGCGTCGCGACGTGCCCCGACTCACCGCACCGATGGCATCTCGCACGCATCCGCTCTGTCGTTCTGCCAGCTTCCGCTTCCTTCCCGGTTTCTTGGTTCCCCGTCCGGCGCGACCCCTCGCCGGCAACCGGCCCTGCGCTGCCTCCTCTCCATCCCGATCCTCCGGTCGAGCCCGTCCTCCTGTCCTCCCGCTCAACGACGATGCTCTCGAACGCCTGCATTAATTCCGCCTTTGACCGGAATCTCATAAGGCGCGCCTGATTTCGCAGCCGCACATCCGTGATGTCCTCGATGATGTAATCGAGGAGCTCATCCTCAGCCACCGGAACACGATTCGCGAGGATCACCTTCTCGTGGCAGTAGTCGCAGAACGGCTCGTTCCCCCTCCATACACGAGCCTCGAATTCCTTCCGGAGAACCAATTTGCCTGGGCGCAAATCGAACATTTGCCTCATCTCCTCTAAGAGTTCCTCGATACTCAGCGTCAGATATTCGGTTCTCGAATAGAACCATGTCAATGCTCGTCCCCGCAGGCGCGAACCGATCAAGATCCTCGTCGCCTTCTCGGCGAATTGATACGTGTCCCTCAAAAGCTCGAGCTGACTTCTCCACCGCCAGAATGTGTTGTCACTCGTGTCAAACTCCGGGAGCAATTCTTTAACGCCCCCGACTCCACCGCCGAACACCCTCGTCGATGCAACCGACGAGTCGCGGGACAGCTCTCTCTCCCAAAAGCGATCTCTCTCTCTCTCCCACAGCTCTTTTTCTCTCCGCAAAAGATTTAACTCCGCGCGCTCCAGGTCCTCCATACGCGGAACGCATCCTCGTTCCTCGCGCGCCGCCGCGATCCGTTCGCGATCCACCAACCACGCGCGCGAGGCAGCTCCCTGCTCTCGCACCACCGCGGTCCGGTCTTCCTCGACCTCCACCGCGCCAACACCTCCCGCGTCGTCAGAGGCCGACGTTCCGGCCGGGCGCGACGACTCCAGCTGCCTACTCAAGGCCATCCACACGCCCGAGCCGCCGTCGCCCATCCTCTGAATCAGCTCAGCCTTCGTTCCTCCGGTCGGCAGTCCCCTCGCACGCAGATCCTCCTTCAGTTCGGCCACCGTGAAACCACTGCCCCGTAGCTCGTTCATACTGCACTTCTCACAGCGGTCGACACACACAGATTCACAATCCCACTTCTGATAACTGTAGTCGATAGGATGTCGATAGGAGAGATATATGTATATTCGATTTAAACTCTTAACTCTTTTCTTATTCTCAGAAATCGTATAAACTCTTTATTATTGTTACTCTTGTAAATTCTCAGAGAGAGAGACGCGCTCGACCGAGCGGTCGCCGTTTATAAACACTCGGCTAAAACGCTTATCCTTTCAAATCAAGCCAATCACGGCATGGCACGTTTCGTCAGAGGTATACAATAAAATCGAGGCAACGGACAGATAAGCATACACGAAAACGACAATGACCCGACACGAAAATAACAACATAATACATATGGTGACTTATTCCACGGACATCCCGCTACGTCAGATACCGCCTACACAATAATACTTTTTGTATTACACAAAAGTAGTATTATCTCAATATAATTATAAAATTTGATAATATTTTCTTTAATTGTCCATCTAAATATAAAGAAAGAAAACTAATGCGTAAAAAAATTAATTTAGTAAATCGTACCAATACGATATAGAATAAAGTTAGTGTACGTTTCACCGAACTTTCATTTTTTTCAATCTAATAAAAAAGAGCAATGAGCAGGGCTACCACCTCGGTGTCTACGTTCCCCCAAGATCATCTTCTGGAAAAAAAAAAAAAAAAAAAAGCAGGGAAAAGTACAAAATCAAACGCGATATGCTGATTGCGTTTACTTATTATGTATTATAATGTTTAATATTGTAAAATTGGACATTTTTGATTGTACAAAACAAAACAAAATTGCACACTTTCGATTGCACGAAAAATTATCAATTCTAAAAACGAACGCAACACAATAACAACTTTATTAGAAGAATTGCGACATACTACCTTTTATTTTTTTCTGACTTTGAAACTATATTTTTTATTACTCAATACGCTCTTCGCAGTAATTCGCTTTCTTTAGGATTCATAATATATTTTAAAAAACGAGCCGTTGGCCGTTAGTTGGCTGCATAAACAAAAGAGTGCGACAAGAGCGTAATAATTCATAAAAAATCCGGTATAAAAAAATTTTTTTTATAAACTCCAATGACTCGGAGATTTTCATTCTTCACCCGGAGACTCCGGGTCAAACCCGAAGAGGTGGCAGCCCTGGCAATGAGCCGTAGCAAGAAGTTAGTGCTCAATATTAATTTATTAAATTAAGATGAATGTATAACAAACGTTTCTACATTAGATCATCTTCAGTGTACCGCAAATTAATAAAACCTGTCCGTAAATACAATCTAGTTAGTAGTTATAAACAAAAAACATAATTCGCATCGCATATTTAAGTTAAGTGACTAAAACGCAAAAATATTGTAAACCAACAGTCATTCAGATAAAATACTTAAATATTCTAAGCCAGCGGTCGTATTAAAAGTTGCGATATAAAAGTAATCGCTAACGAATTGTCGAAACATCCCCATAATTGTTTGAGTAATAGACTGTAATAAAATTAATTAGATGAGAAAAGTGAAAAAGTTATCCAAATTGTGGGCGGAGGGGCGATGAATAGCCGGTCCGCCGGTCAGGTTGGTCGTTTCGTGATATCTCCTTGAGTCAGATTGACGAGAAAGGATAGGATAGTTATATGTAGAACATTCTATTTGATATATTAATAATGTTTATTGCGAACTTGAAGCGTTGATCTTCCTCTGTCAATGCTCTTCGGAAGGTCGTAGTTCGTAATTGCGAGAGCGTGATAAAGCGAGAATGTCGGTGTGTATCTCTGTACGTATCTCTAGGTGTAAGCGAGAGTGTGAGAGTGTCAGCGCGTGTCGATCGCCGAGAAGGCGATATATATATACGTACGAATCTTTGCGCTAAAAATCTCCCTACCCGGAAACAACGGGACAATGCTGGCATTCGGGTTTCGGTTCCCGAAAAGAGTATATCGCTCTCGGAGAGCCGTTGGAGAACGATAGGACCAACGATATAAATATACTCAAACGGTCTCACACAAAAAAGAGTAAACAGATAACAATAGGCGATCGAAGTGTCGCTCGTTATTTCTCGCCTTTTATAAACATATAATTCTAATACCTAAACATATATTTTAAAGCCTACATAATTTTAAACTCACTCCAATGAGTTTAAAATAAAAAGTTCATAATTAGTAAAGTTACTCCAGTTTTTACATTATTACATAAACTTTTAATTATTGTCGGAAAAGCATGAGTCATAGTTTTTTAGCTATGGTCTCATATATGTGTTTCAATCATCAATTAAAAATAATTTATTAAATATGCATGAACATTTGCTTAAATAAGTCCAAAAAAAATTTAATAACACTGTAATTTAGTTACGTCTAAAATAAAACGGCTTCAAATAACTTATGGACATGTGCAACAATTATTGTTACAGACTGTAATTTCCTGGTATTCAGCGTTATTTTGCAGATCATGTTTGCAAGAAATAAATCATTGCGATCCAATCTTCCGTCGAGAACAGTTTATATGTTCTATAAAAAGACATGACTTTTTGTACTATAAAACAATTTTTTTAACGTGCTGTTTTTTTCAAATGCTTAAAAAAATAATATTGTCAAATGTTACTTATAGAATATAGATAATATTTTTTAATAATAAATATTTTTTCTTATATATTTTCTGAAATAAACGAGAAAATAAGTTGGACATCGTAAAAAAATTTTTTCACATTCCATAGGCGAACGATCCTTGATTGATGGATTCTCCGTTATCCCGGTTGCATCCGGAGTTGCAGGGAAATCTGTAAGGTGTCGAAAAGAACACCTTCGGCATCCTAAACGAAAAGGAAAAGAAATAACAAGAATGGAGCAATAAAAACCCTAAGAATAAAATTGCAAGGACTACCAAGACCCTGATCCTGAAAGTGCCATAGGTAGCCTATTTAAGGTAGTTTGGTAAAAAATGATGAAAATACTGATTTTCTTTAAACTTGCAGCAATATTAATTTAAATATTGATACGTATGTGTGTGTTATATTTGGATTCAATTCACTATAGTTACGGAGATATGATTGTTTAAAATTGACTGTTTTTCTCGATATTTAACATTGCACTTATGGTCGCTAAGGAAAAAAAAACTAATACTTGAACTTGTATTTATCATTGTATCAATAGCAAAAAACCTATAATAAAAATTAAAATTTAAGCAAAATTAATTAAATTTTTAAACAAGTGCATGTTTTAATTTCAGCGACACTGACCGTACGATATCAGAGTATGATAAATTCAAAAAATTAAGTTTGGTTTGTTGTTTAACATATGCTATTCTGGTTTTTTTTTTCTTGTTAAATGTTCCTTGCTTCTGCTCTAACAATTTTTTTTTAATAATAATTTATATCACGTAACTGATTTTTTTTTATAATAATTAAAATGTTTTTTTACAATTATAATTTATACTATTTCATAATAAAGAAATCGTTGATTGTTGCAACGTAATATTTACGAATACATTTCTGCGATTGAATGCCATGACCTATACGATCACTCCGCGAACACTACACAATTTAATACACAATACTATTTCCTTTTCTGTAACTGTTTTTATTTTGTCAATTTTTATATTCTAAGAGAAGCAATAGTATTTATACAATAATTTTGACTAGCAGAGTACTACTCTGAGAGAAACAACTACCTGCTTAGGCTGTGTTCCAAAATGTCAGTCTAGTGCATCCACCCCCCTCACTCTCTCTCTCTCTCTCTCTCTCTCTCTCTCTCTCTCTCTCTCTCTCTCTCTCTCTCTCCCCTCTCTCTCTCTCCCTCTCTCCCTCTCTCTCTCGTAGAGAGTAGAGAAACAACTACCTGCTTAGGCTGTGTTCCAAAATGTCAGTAAAGTGCAACCCCCACCCCCCTCGCACTTTCACTTTCTCGCTCTTTCTCTATGAGAGACAACGTGCATTCAGGTAACGTTTTGGAACGCAACCCTAGATATTAATGTGCCGGCGTGTTTCCTGCAGGCCTTGCGCTCGTCATTGTTCGGCGAAACGGCGTACTGAGCGGAGGTTCCTGAGATCGTGTGCGAGAGGATCCTGCAAGCCCGAGATTCGGACACCGGTGAGGCAAACGTCGCCAACTGTACAGCCGCCTTAGAGTTTAAGTATCGTGATGTGGACGAGCCGAACCATAATCTTCGTTGCCGTAAGTTATTGCATTTCTAACTCTGATAAGAAAACATTTATAATCCCGATAGCAAAATATTTATAAAATATAAAAATATAAAAATATTTATATTCGACGAAATCGGAATAAAATTGTAATTATGCATCTATATTTGAAACAATACATGTAGAAATGTAGAAATATGTATAAATATTTGCACAATTAATTTTTCTAAATAGTATTTTAGCAAAACAGTAACGTTACGGCGAATCATTTTGATGAAATATTTGCAAAATTAAACTTGGAAAGAAATTACTTAATAATTGATAAATATATTGAGTTTTATTATTTTTAAAATATTTTATGCAATAAAATGAATAATTATGCATGCCTAAAAAATACAATTATTCAGAAATTATAATTTTTAAATGTTATAACATAAAATATTACACTATCATTATGATAATTATAACACAATAATTGTGCATAATTTATATCCTAAATTGATATACTAATTTTTGAGCAAATATCATTTAGAAATTTTATTTTGACAAAACCGCTGCGTGTTATGCATCTTAACCTTCAGGAACTTCACGTACTTTGACTTCCGTTGTTATCTCACCATGCACTTTTAGACCCTGTCGTTCTTCTCCAGTTTGTATCTTTAAGACAAATGCATCAATTGAACGTTTTTTTTAATCGATAAATTTTTTGAAACTTTACAAGACTGTGTAAGTTAAATTATTCCAAATTAAAAAATATAAAAGTTATTTAATAAAAAGAGAAAGCTTGTTTTGCCGAAAAAATGAAAAAAATTGATTTTCTTTTAATTGACGTAGCACTGACTAAAAAAAGATACGAAGGTTTTATAATACATAATTCGAAACGTTAAGAGTTGTACTTTAAGAAGGAATTGGTATTATAACGATTGGTTCCAAAAAATATTTCTTTTTGCAAAGTAAAATTTCATGATATTGAAAGAAATCGATCAAATTTTATTGTTTTTAAAAAACGGACTTTTCTTTAAAAATATTAAAATTTGCGACCTTTGGCATGAAATATAAACATGTTGAAGAATTATAAAATATTT
Organism: Prenolepis imparis; assembly: GCF_030444845.1. Taxonomy (NCBI): domain Eukaryota; kingdom Metazoa; phylum Arthropoda; class Insecta; order Hymenoptera; family Formicidae; genus Prenolepis; species Prenolepis imparis. The sequence continues at coordinate 580 of NW_028141372.1, read as the reverse complement.
TTCAAAAAGTTTATATGGCTAATACAAAATGGAGAAGTAAAAATTCAATTATGCAAAAAAAGGTTTTTGTATAAAATTGCATAAAAATTTTAAATATACGTAAGCATACGTAATATACGTAATGTTAAATATATGCAGCGAGAAGAGACAGCCCAATGTTTTACGATTACGAGGCACGCGACGAAATTTAATTATGTATTGTGCTTAGCAACTGTAACATTGGGCTGTCTCTTCTTGCCGCGCGTGCATAGTAACCAAGTAATACTGGGCTGTCTTTTCTCGCCGCGCGCTTGTTGGCACGCGAATTGTTCGATCTTTTTAAATTAATTTTTCATTAATTATTGCGAATTTCGCAAAATGGTAAAGGCCTTTTCTATTCGGTTTAGCCCACTCTACTTGCCCACGACAGGTGAAGCGCGAACCACCGGATACTTTGTATATGTATATGTATACATACATTTTATATACATATAGGGGAAAGTGAGGCAAAACCGTATACTTTTTTGGATTTGTTTTCCTACAAAAAATCAGAAGACAAAAAAAATCTACTAACCGTTAGTAGTAACCCAGATAGCACAGC